>NW_027469179.1:300000-470472 GCF_051020765.1 Lasioglossum baleicum
CTGTCAGAAATGTTCGACACGTCATCGAAAGGTTTGGCTCTCGATCTTGCTATTCATACATGAATATATGGTGTCCGTCTGCAATAATGACTTCTAATTCGCTTCCGGGTACACTTTGCAAGACACTTCGTACAGCGGATTAAGTTCTCGGGAGGTACCGTATTCGGTAATAAGAATGACTTTATAATAATTCGTAATGTTCTCCGACGATTTGACACCCTACTTCAATGCTCATGCCATGGATTATGGTGTCTATTGCCAATACCATTCAGGGGATTTACTCCAGAAACACCTGGTTTGACGCGCAGTATTGCAGGATGAATGATGCAAGTTGACTTAGCTTTGCGACTCTCGAGAAAATTGATAACGTTCTCTATCGGCTTGACTCTCCATCTTCAAATACATACATGAAATTAAGGTGGCCGTCACTGAAATGTGCACTAATTTGTACCTCTTATTACGAAGTAGTACTGTCGATACCGCGGAGTAGGTACTCGGAGGTAAGGTCTTTGGTAAAACTTTTGATATTATACCAATAGGTGAAGTTCTGCAATGATTGGACTGTGTACTTTAATACTCATACCGTGAATTATGATGTCCACTGCCAATACACTTCAGGGTAAGGTTTCACCAATGAGCTTCTAATTGATACATCAAGATAATATGCCCGACACTGAAATGAAAACTAATTTCTATTTGTGAATACGAACTTATACTCTCGATAAAGCTGGTCAGTTCCGTGGATGGTAAGGCCTTCGATAAAACGTTTGACTTTATACCGATTTGTAACGCTCTCGAACGGTCGTGCTTTGTGCTCACAGATACAAATTGGTAGACATTTTAGCAGACGGATATCCTATTTTTATTCATGAATAGAACCATCGAGAGTGAAATAGTTCGAGAACAGTCACACCTTCTAGACGGGATGAACGGCTAAGTCACTATCCTGATATTTCGATCGTCAAATCAGGTATCCTGCGAGTCAGTCCGCCGTACACTATTGGTAATGGACACCTTAATTCGCGGTTTGAATATTAATGTAGACCGTGGAACCGTCTGAGAACTTTACCAGTTGGTATATAGTTAAACGTTTTACCAATTACCTTACCTTCCGATGGAGTAACACTCTGCAACGTGTACGATTCCATAGTGTGAATGGAAACAAATTAGTCGTACATTGTGGTGACGGGCACCTCAATTTCATGAATGAATAAGAAGATCGAATATCAAACCGCTCGAGCACGTTTCCACCTTCTTTGAGAGTCGAACGGCTCAGTCAACAGTTTGACCCGTCTAGTGATTCCGAGAATGAATCCTAGTATGCCAGGAGTAAATCCGCTGAAAAGTATTGGCAATAGGCACTATAATTTACATGTTGAATATTAAAGTAGGGCGCCAAACCGTTGATGAATGTTACCCGTTTGAATACAGTCAGGCTACTTACCGAAGGCCTTACCATCCGAGAAGCGTATACTGATGTAGGGCGGTCACTGCTTAGTGTGCATCGAAACATATTAGTAGACATTTTATCAGACGGACACCATATTTTCATATAGATATAGCAATATGGAGAGTCGAACTGTTCGAGAAAGTTACCACCTTCATTGAGAGTCAAACGGCTAAGTCAATAGCTACACCTAACCTGTGCCACTGAAAGTCAAGCCAGGTTTGAATATTACTGTAGAATGTCAATCCCTCGGAGAACATTACCAATTGGTATAGAGTCATTCCATTTTCCGAATACATTACCTTCCTAGAACCTAACCCGCTGTAGCGAGTGTCACGCTTAGTGTTCACCGAAACAAATTAGCAGACATTTTAGCAGACGGACACCATATTTGCCTGTGTGAATAGAGTAATAGAGAGTCAAACCGTTCGAGATCGTTGCCACCTTATATGATATTCGAACAGCTATGCCAATAGCTGGAGTAAACTCCCTGATCAGTACTAGCAACAGGCACCATAACTCACGGTTTGAATGTTAAAACGTAACCACAAACCGTTGAAGAACGTTATCTATTGGTATAGAGTCAAACATTTTACTGATAGCCCTACATGCGGAGATGCTAACCCGCCGTATCGAGAGCAAAGTTCGTGGTCAGGGACAGAAATTAGCCTTCATTTCTGCGACGGGCACCTTAACTTCATGTATGAATTAGGAGCTAGATGGTCAATTCGCTCGGAAACGTTGCCACGGTATGAGTGAGATGAATAACTTCACCTCTCCTACGATGCCGATAGTCAAAGCAGGTATTCCAGGAGAAGAACCGCTGATGAGTATTGGCAACAGGCAACATAATACACGGTTTTAATACTTATGTAGGGCGTCAAACCGTTTTAGAACGTTACCAATTGCTATAAAGTCAATCGTTTACGGAATGCGCTAACTTCCGCGAATCACGCCAGCTTCATCGATGGTATAACATCGGGTCTTGAGAAGGAAATTAGTATTGATTCCTGTGTCGGGCACCTTTAATGCATCTATGAATTAGGAGATCGAGTGTCAAACCTGTTGAGAACGCTGCCACCTTCTTCAAGGGTCGAACGGGTAAGTTAACAGCTTCACGTTCCCTGTGATTCCGAGAGATAATCCAGGCATTCCAAAAGTAAATCCGCTGAATAGTATTGCCAATAGACACCTTATTTTACGGAGTGAATATTTAAGTAGAGCGTCGAACCGTTTGACATCGATACCTACTCGCATGTCGTCAAACCAATTACCGAAATACTTCCCTTCCGAGAAGCTAACCCGCCGCATCGAGGGCATAACTTCGCGTTGAGAGAAAGAAATTTGTAAACATTTTACTGATGGGCATCATAATTTCACGCATGAATCACAAAATCGAGGACAATACAATCGAGTACTTTCCCACTGTCAGTGAGAGACGTACGGCCAAGACAGCAGCTTCACCAATCTTGTGATTCGGAGAGTCAAACAAGATATTCCGTCCGCAAATTCGCTGATCAGTATTGGTAGTAGATACCTTAATTCACGGTTTGAATATTACAATTCGGCGTCAAACCCTTTCAGGATATTATCAATTGGTATAACGTCAAACACTTTACCGATGTTATATGTTAATATAACATGTTAATATTCTGTGAATATTACATGTTAATATTATGTTAATATTAAAGAAGAGCGCCAAACCATTTGAGAACGTTGCCAATTTTTGTCGAGTGAAACCTTTTACCAAAATCCCTACGTGCGGTGAAACCAACGTGCTGTATCGAAAGTACAACATCGTGTACATAGAATCTAATTAGCATGAACCTCGGTGGCCGGAACCTAAATTCCATGTATGAATACGAAGGTTGCGAGGCAAACGCTTCCAGATCCTGCTATGTCTATAGATTTACATATCCTGCCACTCTCAGAGTCTGATCTGGAATTCCAGGAGTAAATCCGATGTAGAATATTGGCCTTTGACACCTGAATTCGCAGTTTGAATATTGAAACAGAGCGCCAAGCCGTTTGAGAACGATACCAATTGCTATAAACAGAAACCTTTTACCGAAGACTTTACCCTCCGTAAGTCTAACCCGCTGCATCGAGAGTATAACTTCATGTCCATCGAAAGAAATTAGTGCCATTTCGGATATAGGCACCTTAACTCCATGCATGAATTAGAATGCCGGCGGTTAATCCGCTCGAGAACGTTGCCACCGCCTGTGAGAGACGAACTTCTAAGTCAATAGCTTCGCCTATCCTGCGATTCCGAAAATCAAGCCAGGTATTCCGGGCGTAAATCAGCTAACCAGTATTAGCAATACACTTAATTCACGGTATCAATACTATCGTAAAGCGTTAAACAGTTTTAGATCGTTACATATTGGTATAGAGTAAAATTTTCAACCAAAGTCCTTACGTGCCGAGAGACTAACCCGCTATATCGAGAGTACAAATCCGTGTTTAGATATACAAATTAGCACACATTTTAGTGCGGGGCACCTTAATTTTATGTATTAATGAGATGAACGCGTGTCAAGGACTTGGAGAACGTTACGAACTTTCCTGAGTGTTGCATAGAGATAAGTCAATAGCTTCACATATCCTGTGATTCCGAGAGCCCAACTAGGTATTCCGTGTGTAAATTCGCTGAAAGGTACTTCAAACAGACACCCTAATTCACGGTATGATTATTAAAGTACAGATCCAAACGGTTGTAGAACGTTACCGATTCCAATAGAGTCCTTTCTTTCGAAGGCCTTACCATCCGGGAACCTAACCCGCTGTATCGGGAGTATTACTTCGTGCTCAAGGTAGCAAATTAGGTTATATTTTTGTGACGGCAACCATAATTTCATCTATGAATTAGAATATCGAGGAGTAAACTGGTCGAGAACGTTACCGACTGCTTTGAGGATCAAACGGATATGTCAGTAATATCACCTGCCCTGTGATTCAGATAGACAAACCAGGCATTCCGAGAGTCAATAAACTGTACACTGTTGGCAATGGTATGAATATAATGGTATTATCCCACGGTATGAATATTAAGGTACGGAGTCTATCCCTTGTAGTGCGTTACCTATTGGTATAATGTCAAAAGCTGTACCCTAGACCGTACCCTCCAAGAACCTAACCTGCTGCGTCGAGAGGATAACATCGTGATCAGCGATACATATTTGTATATACTTCAGTAGCGGGCACCTTAATTTCATCTATGAATTAGAAGATCGAGGGTCATACCGATCGAGAACGTTACCACCCGCTTTGAGACGAACGGCCAAGTCGATAGTATCACCTATCCTGTGATTCCGAGATTCACACCATGTGTTCCAGAAGTAAATACGCTAAACAGTTATGGCAATAGACACCGTAATTCGCGCTATGAGTAATAAAATTAGAGAGTCAAACCGTGGAAGAACGTTACGTATTTGTATAGTGTCAAACACTTTACAGAAGGCCTTACCTGCCATGAAGTTGGCCCGCTGTATTGAGAGTATAACTTCGTGTTTAGAGAATTACATTTGTATACATTATTGTGATGGCATCTTAATTTCATGTAGGAATCAGAAGGTCGGGGGTTAAACCATTCAAGACCATTGCAAACTTCTATTATATTCGAACAGCTATGTCAATAGCTTCACATACCCTGTGTTTCCGCGAGACATACTAGGTATTCCAGGAGCAAATACACTGTACAGTATTGCCAATAGACGCCATAATTTACAGTTTGAATCTAGAATCAGTCAGTCATGCCGTTGTAGAGCGTTACCCATTGGTATGGAGTCAAACATTTTACCCGATAGTCCAACATTCGGAGACGGTAACCCGCCGAACCGAGTGTATAACTTCGGGTTCAGAGGAAGAAATTAGTAAGCATTTTTGTGACGGGCTCCTTAATTTCACTATGAATAAGAAGATCGAGGGTCAAGCCGCTCAAGGACATTGCCACCTTCTGGGAGAGACGAGCGGCTAACTGAATGGCTTCAACTAACCAGAGATTCCGATCGACAAACCAGGTATTCCGGGAGTAAATCCGCTAAACTGTATTGGCAATAGACACCTTAATTCACGGTTTGGATTGTAAAGTGGAGCGTCATACCGTTTGTGAGCCTTGCCAATTGATCCAATGTCAAACACATTACCGAGGCCTTACCTTCCGCGAACCTCACCAGCTTCATCGAGAGTACAACATCGTGTTCAGAGAAGAAAGCTAGTATTGGGTTCAGTGACGGGCGCCATGACGTCAGGAATGAATTAGAAGGTTAATCTTCAGACCGTTCGAGAACGTTGCCATCGTCTGTGAGAGACGGACGCCTAAGTCAATAGTTTCACGTATCCTGGGATCCGAGAGTCAAATCGGGTATACCGGAAGTCAATCCTCTGTACAGTAATGGCAATTGTCACCTTAATTCACGGTTTGAATATTAAACTAGTTTGTCAAACTGTTTGAGACCGTTAGGAATTACTACGAAGTATATCGTTTTCCCGAAGACATTTCCCTTCGGAAAAGTAACCCACTGTATCATGAGTATAATTTCGTGTTTAGGGAGTCACATTAGGATGCATTATATTGATGGTATCTTATTTTCATGGATGAATTAGACGGTCGAGGGTAACACATTTCGGGACCGTTACCATCTTCTATGATATACGATAGCCTATGGGAATAGCTTAACATATCCTGTGTTTCTGAGATTCATACCAGGCATTTCAGGAGTAAATGCGCTGAACAGTATAGGCAATAGACACCTTAATTCACGCTCTGAAAACTAAAGTAGAAATTCAAACAGTCGGAAAACATTATCAATTGGCATATAATCATTATTTGTACCGAATAACTTGCCTTCCGAGAAGCAAACCCGCTGTAGGGAGTGTCTTGCTAACTGTTCAAGCCAAAACAAATCAGTAGACATTTTGGCAGAGGGGCAGCATATTTTCATGCCTGTGTAGCAAAATCGAGAGGCAAACCGTCGGTGAACGTTACCAACTTTCTTGAGAGTCGCACAGCTGAGCCAATTGCTTCACCTACCCTATGGTCCCAAGAGTCGAACCAGGTAATCCGAGAGTAAATGCGCTATGCAGTATTGGCAATGTAAACCTTAATTCACGGTTGGAATATTAAAGTAGAGCATCAATCTCTTTGAGAGACCTAGCCAATGATATAAAGTCAACCGTTTTACTGAAGGCTTTACCCTCCGAAAGCATAACCAGCAGAATAGAGAGTATAACGGCGTGTTCGGAGACGCAAAATAGTATTCATTTTTGGGACTGGCGCCTTAATATCCCGAATGCCTTAGATGATCGCGTGACATACCGTTCTAGAACGTTATCACCTTCTGTGAGAGACGAACGGCTAAGTCAATAGCTTCATCTATCCTGTCATTCGGGGTGTTAAATCAGGTATTGGTGGAGTAAATCGGCTGAACAGAATTGCCAACTGACTACTTAACTCACAGTGTGAATAAAGAAGTAGAACGTGAAACCTCTTGAGAACGTTACCAGTTAATGTAATGTCAAGCGTTTCACCGATGACCTTACTATCTGCGAAATTTCCCCGCTGTATCTAAAGAGTAACTTTGTGATCACGTATACAGATCGGTATGCATTTTACTGACAGGCAACTTAATTTATGAATGAATTAGAAGATCTAGTGTCCACCCGTCCGAGAACGTTACATCACTCTTTGAGATTCGAACGACTGTGTCTATAGTTTCAATTATCCTGTGATTTCGAGAGTTAAACTAGGTACTCCGGAAGTACATGCACCGAAGAGTATTGTCCGTACACACCATAACTCACGGCATAAATATTAAGGCACTGTGTCAAACCGCAAGAGAACATTATCATCTAAAATAAAGTCATACCCTTTACACAGCACCTTACCTTCCGAGAACCTAACCCGCTGTAGAGAGTGTCTAGCTTTGTGTTCGCTGAAACAAGTTTGTAGACATTCCAGAAGTCAGACCCTCAGTATAACGTATGAATTCCAAAATCGAGAGTCAAACTCTTCAAGAACGTTAGTATCTTTTTTAGAGTCGTACTGCTAAGTCAATAGCGTCACCTAACTTGTTATTCGGAGAGTTCGGCCAGGAATTCCGAGAGTCTGTCCGCAGCATAGAATTGACAATAGACACCTTAATTCACAGTATAAATAGTAACGTACAGAGTCTTACCATTATAGAATGTTATCTACTGGTATGGAGTCAAACTTTGTACTGAATACCTGACATTCCGAGAAGTTATCCCGATATATCGTGAGCATAACTTCGTATTCAGGGAAGCAATTTAGTATGCATCTTAGTGACGGACACCATAATTTTATTTGTGAATTAAATGATCGAGTATCAAACTGTTAGAGATCGATCCCCCCTTCATTTCAAATAGCACATCTATGTCAATATCGTATCCTATCCTGTGATTCCGAGATGCAAACCAGGTAATCCGCGAGAATTCCGCTGAACATGACTGGTAATAGACAGCTTAATTCGCGGTATAAACATTAAAGTACTGAGTAAAACCGTCGGAAAGCAATACCAATTTGTATATGGTCATGTTTCTTATCGAATACCTAACCTTCTGCGAATCTCAACGGCTTCATCGAAAGTGAAAGTTCGTGTTCACTGAAAAAAATTAGGCCTCATTTCTGTGACGGGCGCCGTAATTTCATGTATGAATTAGAAGATCGAGATTCAGACCGCTCAAGAACGTTACCACATTCTTTGAGAGCCTAACCGCTAAGTCAATAGCATCATCTATCCTGTGGTTCCAAGTGTCAAGCCGGGTATTCCAGGAGTAAATCCCGTGAACGGTATTGGCAATAGAAACATTAATTCACCGCATGAACATTAAAGTTGAGAGTCAAACCGTTTGAGAACGTTACCAATTCGTATAAGGTCAAACTCTTTACTGGAGAACTAACTCTCCGAACGCCTAACGCGATGTACCGAGTGTATAACATGGAGTACAGAGGATCAAATTAATATCCGTTTTAGTGGCGGGCACCTTAACCTCATATATGAATTAGATGATCGGGTGTCAAACCGTTCGAGATCGTTAGAACATTCTGTGAGAGGCGAAAGGCTAAGTCAATAGCGTCACTTAACCTGCAATTTCGCGAATGAAACCATCTATTCCGGGAGTATATCCGCTGAACTGTATTGGTATTAGACCCCATAATTCACTGTTTACATGTTAAAGATGAGCGTCAATTGGATTAAGAACGATATCAATTGCTGTAAGGTCTATCGCTTTGCCAAAGACCTTACCCACTAAACAACTAACCAGCTGGATCTAGAGTATAACATCGTGTACAGAGATCGAAATTAGTATTCGTTTCAGTGAATGGCACCTTATCTTCATGCATCAATGAGAAGAATGGCCGCCAAATATTTCGAAAACGTTACCACTCTCTTCAAGCGTCGAACGGCTAGGTCAATTGCTTCATCTATCCTGTGAATCCGAGAGTCAATCTAGGAGGACTGGGAGTCAATCTGCTGTGCAGTATTATCATACACCCTATTTAACGGTATAAATATTATTGTCCCGAGTTAAACCGTCATCGAAAGTTACGAATTGGTATAGAATCAAACACTTTACCAATGGCCCTTCCTTCGGAGAAGCAAACTCGCTGTGTCGAGAGTATATGTTCGTATTCACAGAAAAAAATTCTTATTCATTTCAGTGACGAGCACCTAAACTTCGTGTACGAATTGGAAGATCAAGGAACAAACCGCTCGATAATGCTGCCGATTTCTGTGAGAGACGAACGGCTAGGTCAATATCTTTAGCCATCATGCAATTCCGAGAGTCAAACCAGGTATTCCGGAGTAAATCCGCGGATCAGAATTGGTAATGGACACCTTGTTTCACGGTTTGAAAATTAAAATAAGCGTGAAACCATATGAAAACGTTACCTATTGTTAGAAGTCAAACGCTTTACAGAACACTACACCCTTCGAAAAACTAATCCGCCTTATCGAGAGTATAACTTAGTGTTCATAGAAATAATTAGTATTGATTTCACTGACGCGCACGTTAACTTCATGTATGAATTAGAAGATCGATGGTCAAACCGATCGAGAACGTTAGTACACTCTTTTAGAGTCGGAAGGCTAAGTCTACTACGTCACGTATCCTGCGATTCCGAGAATCAAATCTGGAAATCTGGGAGTAGGAACGCTGAAGTTTATTTGCAACTGACACCTTAATTCACGGTATGAATATTAATATTGAGAATAAACCTACGGAGAATATTACCAATGAGCATAAAGTCATTCCTTTCACCTAATACCATACCTACCGAAAACATAACCCGCTGTAGCGAGTGTCCTGCTTCATGTGCACGGAAACAAATTAATAGAAATGTTAGCGGAAATACACCGATTATATGTGCATAAATGTCAAGAGCGATGATGAAACCGATAGAGGACGTTGCAACCTTCTGTGAGATACGAACGGATAAGTCCATAGCTGAGCCTATCCCGTGATTCTGAGAGCTAAACCAGGTATTGCTGGAGTCAATATGCTGTACACTATTGGTAGTGGACACATTAATTCACAGTTTGAATATTGAAGTAGAGAATCTAACCCTTGTTGAACGTTACCTATTAGTATAACAACAAAAGTTTCACCGAAGACTCTACCATCCGTGAACCTAACCCGCTGCGTCGAGAGTATATCTACGTGATCAGGGATACAAATTCGCATACATTTGAGTAGCAGGCACCTTAACTTCGGGTAGGAATTGGAAGATCTACTAGCTATCTGCTCGAGATCGTTACCAACTTCTATTAGAGTCGAACGGCTGAGTCAACAGTTTCACCCGTAGTTGTGATTCTAAACGTCAATCCCGGTATTCCAGAAGTGAATCCGCTGCGAAGGCTTGGCGATAGAAACATTAATTCACCGCATGAATATTAAAGTAGATAGTCAATCTGTCGGTGAACAATAAAGGTAGGTATAAAGTCATTCTTTTTACAGATTACCTGACCTTCCGACAACATAACTGGCAGCGGGGAGTGTGTTGCTTCGATTTCGAAGAAGCAAATTAGTATTCATATCAGTGAAGGGATTCATAATTTCATGTATGAATGAGAGGTTCGCAAGACAAAGCGATACAGAACATCACCAACTTCGTAGAGAATCGCACTAGTATGACAATAGCTTCACCTGCCCTGCGATTCCGAGAGCAATTCCTGGTATATCAGGAGTACATCCGCTGAATATTATTGGCAATGTATATGTTAAATCACAGTATGTATATCAAAGTTGAGCGTCAAGCCGTTTGAGAAAGATACCAATTGATATAAAGTCATACTCCTTACCGTACACATTACCTTCCGAGAACATAGTCCGCTTCATCGAGAGATTAACTTCGAGTTCAGAGAAAGAAATTAGTACATATTTTACTCACGAGCAGATTAATTTCAGGTATGTATTGGAAGATCGGGTGTCAAACCGTTACAGAACGTTACCACATTCTTCGAGAATCATACAGCAATGTCAATAGCTTCACATATCCTGTGATTCCGAGAGTTAAACCAGGTATTCCGTCAGTCAATCTGCTGTGCAGTTTTGGCATTAGACATCTTATTTAACGGTATAAATATTAATGTCCCAAGATAAACCGCCGTAGAACGATACGAATTGATATAGAATCAAACTTTTTGCCGAAGGCCTTACCTTCCGAAAGGATAACACGCCGCATAGTGAGTGTAACTTCGTGTTCAGAGAAAGAAATTAGTATTCACTTTAGGGACGGTCACCTTAACTTCATCTATGAATTTGAAAATCGAGGGCTAATCCGTGCGTGAACGAAACCACCTTCTGTGAGAGACGAACGGCTAAGTCAATAGCTTCACGTATCCAGTGATTCGCAGAGTCAAACCAGTCATTTCAGGTGTGAACCCGCTGAACAGTATTGGCAAAAGAGACCTTATCTTATGGTATGAATATTGTAGTAGAGAGTCGAACCGTCGGAGAACATTACCTATTTGTATAGATTAAACTTTTTGCAGAAGGCAATACCTTCGGAGAAATTAACCCGGAGTATCAAGAGTATAACATCTTGCTCAGAGATGAAAATTAGCATACATTTTGTAGTCCGGCACATTAACTTCATTCATGAGTTAGAAGATCGAGCGTCATACCGCTCGTGAACGGTGCAACCTTCTGTGATGAACGGCTAAGTGGACAGCAGTACTTATCCTGGGATACCAAGTGTCAGGTAGGTATTCCAGAAGTAAATGCGCGGTGCAGTGTCGGCAATATACACATTAATTTACAGTTTGAATATTGAAATAGAGCGTCACTACTTGTGAAAAGGTAACCAATAGCTATAGTGTCAAATGCTTTACCGAAGACCTTACCTTTCTCGAGCAACTCCCGCTTCATCGGGAGTATAACATCGAGTACAGAGGAACAAATTAATATACATTTTTCTGACGTGCACCTTAATTTCATGTATGAATTTTAAGATCGAGTGTAAATCTGGTCGAGAAGGTTACCGCCTTAATTGAGAATAGAACGCCTCAGTTATTAGCTTCACCTAGCCTATGATTTCTAGAGTCAAACCAGATATTCCGGTCGTAAATCCGCAGAATAATATTGGCAACAGACAACTTAATTCACGGTTTTAATATTAAAGTAGTGCGTCACTCCATTTGAGAACGTTAACTATTGATATCAAGTCAAACGTTTTACTAAATACCTTACCCACCGAACGTATATTCCGCTGTATCGAGATAATAACATCGTGTTCAGAGGAACATACTACTATACAATATAGAGAAGGGCACCTTAATTTCTCGTATGAATTAAAAAATCGAGGGTCAAACCGTTCGAGAACGATACCACCATACTTGTTATGTGAACGGCAAAGTCAATAGCATCAACTATCCTGTAATTCCGAGAGTCAAACCAGGTATACTGGGAGTAAATCAACTGTACAGTATTGGCATTAAAATCCTACTTCCTGGTATAAATATTATAGTACATGGCCACACAGTTGTACAATGTTACCTTTTGGTATAGAGCCTACCAATTCAACGAAGGGCGTACCTTCCGAGAAACAATCCCGCTGTATCGAGAGTTTAACTTCATGGTCAGAGAAGCATAATAGTACAAATTTTAGTGACAGGCAACTTAATTTTATCTAGGAATCAGAAGGTCGAGGCTCAAACAGTGCGAGAACGTTAGCAACTTCTTTGAGCGGCGCATGGCTAAGTCTATTGCTTCACCTATTCTTGGATTCCGAGAGTCAAACCGTTGTTGAACGATACGTATTGATATAGAATCAAACCTATTACCGAATGCCTTACATTCCGAGAAGGTATCCAGCTGTACCGAGGGTATAACATCGTGTTGAGAGAAGCTAACTAAGATATATTCTACTGACTGGCACCTTAATTTCATGTATGTATAAGAAGATCGATCGTCAAACCGTTCATGAACGATACAATCCTCCTTTTCAGTCTATCGGTTAAGTCAATAGCTCCACTTGTCCTGCGATACCAAGGGTCAAACCAGGTATTCCGGGAGTAAATCCGCTGAACATTGTTGGCAATAAACGACACCTTCATTCACGGTCTGAATATCAACATAGAGCGTCCAACCGTTTGAGAGCACTGCCTAATGGTTTAAAGCCAAACACTTGACCGATGGCCTTAACATCTGAGAAGAGAACCCGCCATATCGAGAGTATAGCTACGTGTTTAGGGAAACACATTTGTATACAATTTAGTGTGAGCACGTTAAATTCATGAATGAATTAAAATATCGAGGATCAAAGTGTTCGATATCGTTACCAACTTCTGTGAGAGCCGATCGGCTAAGTCAATAGCTTCACCTATCCTGTACTTCCGCGAGTGAAGCCTTTGTCTTCCAGGAGTAAGTGCGCTGCAGAGTAGTGGAAATAGACACCTTAACTCACAGAATGAATATTACAGTAGAATGTCAGTCCGTCGGAGAACATTACCAATTGGTATAGTGTCATTCCTTTTACCGCATACATTATCTGCCTAGAACCTAACCCGCTATTGCAAGTGTCATGCTTAGTGCTCACGGAAACAAATTAGTAGACATTTTAGCAAGGAGGCACTTTACTCAAATGTGTGACAAGTATAATCGCGTATCAAACCGTTCGAGAATGAACCCATCATCTTTAAGAGTCGGACGGAGAAGTCAATAACTTCACCCATCCTGCTATTCCGATAGACAAACACGGCATTGCGAGAGTCAATCCGCAGTAGAGAATTAGCAATAGACACCTTAATTTACGGTGTGAATATTACAGTAGATCGTCAAAACGCTTGAGAGGGTTACCAATTGGTATAAGGTCTAACGTTTAACCGAAGGCCTTACCTTCCCCGAACTTCAGCGGCTTCATCGAGAGTGTAAATTCGAGTCCACAGAATAGAATTAGTATTCGTTTCAGTGACCGGCATGATAACTTCATGTACAAATCAGATGATGGAGGGCCAAACCGCTCCAAATCGTTGCCAATGGTAATCAAAAGAGGCATGACTATAGGAATTGGTAATGTTCTCCGACGTTTTGACTTCAAACATTTATATTAATACCGTGAAATGAGGAGTCATTTGCCAATACTCTTCAGCGGATTTACTCCGGTATAAACTTATTTGACTCTCGGAGTCGCAGGATACATGGAGCTATTGACCTAGCCGTTCGACACTCCAAGAGGGTGGTAAAGCTCTTGATCGGATTGATCATCGATATTCTAATTCATCCATGACGTTAATGTGACCGACCCTGAAATGAAGACTAATTTCTTCCACTGAACACGGAGTCATACTCTCGATACGGCGGGATAGCTCGTCGAATGTAAAGCCTGAATTAATGTTCAAATCGTGAAATATGGTATCTATTGAGAATACTGTTCAGCGGATTTACCCCACGAATACCTTGTTTGACTCTCGGAATCATATGACAGGTGAAGCTGGTAACTAAGGCGTTCGAATCTCAAAGAGGGTAGTAACGTTCTCAAACTCTTTGACCCTCGCTGTTCTAATTAATACATGAAATTAAAGTGCGCGTTACAAAAATGTTTACTAATTTGTTCCTGAGAAGACGATGTTATATCCGCGATACAGCTTGATATCTTCTCGGAAGGTACGGCCTTCGGCAAACAGTTTGACCTTATAGCAATAAGTATCATCCAACAACGGTTTGACTCTGTACTATGGTATATATATACCGTGAAATGGGGTGTCGAATGCTAATACTATACAGCAGATTTATTCCCGGAGTACCTGGCCTGACACTCGAAGTCAAAGTATAGTTGAAGCTATTGATTTTTCCGTTCTACTCTCAAAGAGGGTGGCAACGTTCTCGAAAGGTGTGATCCTCGATCCTCTTATCCATAATGAAATTGAGGTCCTCGTCACTAAGATGTTTACTAATTCATTCCACTGATCAGGACGCTGTACTCACGACTCGGCGGGTTAGCTTCTCGGAAGGTACGGCTGTCGGTGCAAAGTTTGACGCTATACCAACAGGTAACGTTCGACATACATTTGACACTGCACTTTTATACTTATACCTGGAAGAAGGGCGTATGCCGCCAATACTGTACAGCGGATTTAGTTCCGGCATACCTGGTTTCTCTCACGGAATCACAGTATGGGTGAAGCTACTGACTATGCCTATCGACTCGCAAAGGAGGTGGTACCGTTCCCAAACGGACTAACCCTCGATCTTCTATATAGTACATGAAATCATGGTGCATGTCACTAAAATTTACTATAATTTGTTTCCTTGTACACGAGGATATACTCTCGTTACAGCGGGTTAGTTTCTCGGATGACAAGGTCTTCGCTGTTACGTTTAACTTCATACCAACTGGCATATTTCGCGATCGGTTTCACGTTCTACTTCAATATTCAATGGCTCATTTAAGCTGACTGGGGCCATAATTGTCAGGCGGATTTACACCCGGCATACCCGGTATAACTTTCGGAATCACATGACCTTCGGTATAATGTTTGACTCTGTAACAATAGGTAACGACCTGCAACGGATTGACTTGGTACATTGTTATTTAAATCGCGAGTTAAAGTGTCTATGGATAATACTGCATACTGGATCTACTCCTGGAGGTTTCGCTCTCAGAATCACAAGATATGTGAATTATTGACTAAGGTGTTTGTCTCTCACAGAAGGTGGCATCGGTCTCGAACACCTTGAATCTCGATATTCTAATTCATGCATGAAATCAAGGTGCCCGACACTAAGAAGTATAATAATTTGCTTCCCTGAACACTAGGACGTACCGTCGATACAGCGCGTTAGCCTCTCGTGAGCTAAGGCCGTCTTTAAAGAGTTCTTCCACGGCATGACTCTCAACATTGTTACTCATACTGTGAAATAGGGTATCAAGTGCAATACTGTGCAGCGAATTTACACCCGGAACACTTTGTTTGACTCTCGGAATCACAGCATTGGTGAAGCTATTGACTTAGCCGATCGACTCGCAGCAAAGGTGGCAATGATCTCGAACGGTTTGACACCCGATTATCTAATGCATACATGAAATTGAGGTGCCCGTCTCTAAAATGTCTACATATATTTTTGCATGAAGACAAAGCAGAGCACCCCCCACAGAGGGTTGGTTTCCTCGGCGGGTGAGGCCTTCGGTAAAAAGTTTGACTCTATGCGAATAGGTAAAAAGTTTGACCCCATGCGAATAGGTAAAGTCTTGCAACGGCTTGGCGCTATACATTCGTATTCAGACCCTGAATTACGGTGTCTATTGCCAATACTCTTCAGCGGATTTAACCCCGGAAGACCTAGTTTGACGCTCGGAATCTCAAGAAAGGTGCTAACGCTCTGGAACGCTGTGACTCCCGATGTTGATATTTATACACGAACATGTGGTGTCCATCCCCTATCGTGTCCACTGATGTATTTCTGTTAACATTACGCAGGACACTCGCTACAGCAGGATTGGATCTCGGAAGGTAAGGTATTCAAAAAAGGAATGACTATACACGAATTGGGAATATTCTCCGACAGTTTGACTGCTTACGATAATATTAATACCGTGAAGTACGCTGTCAGTTGCCAGTAACTTTCAGCGGATTTACTCCGGTATTGCCTGATTTGACCCTCGGAATCACAGGATAGGTGAAGCTATAGACCTGGCAGTCCGACTCTCAAAGAGGGTTGAAAACCTCAACAACAGCTTGATCATCTATATTCTAGTTCACGAAGTTAATGTCCCCGTCACTAAAATGAAGACTAATTTCATTCTCTGAACACGAAGTTATACTCTCGGTACGGCAGGATAGCATCGCCAAATGTAAGGCCATCTGTAAAGTGTTTGACTCTATACCAATTGACAATGCTGTGAAACGGTTTGGCGATCTGCATTAATATTCAAACCGCCAATTATGGTATGTATTGAGAAGACTGTTCAGCGGATTTACACCTGGAATATCAGGTATGGGTCTCGGAATCAGAGGATAGGCGAAGATATTGACTTAGCCGTTCGACTCTCACGGATGGTGGTCAGGTACGTGAATGGTTTGACCCTCGATCTTCTAAATCATACATGAGGGTATGGTGCCCGTCACTAAAGTGTTAAATAATTTGTTCCTGTGAATACGATGTTATATCCTCGATACACCGGGTTACGCTTTCGGAGTGTAAGATCTTCAGTAAGACGTTTGACTTTATACAGAACTGTTAACGCTTTCCAACTGTTTGACACTCTACATTAATATTTGAACCGTGAATTGTGGTGTCTAATGCCAATACTGTTCAGCTGATTAACTCCCGGTATGCCTCGTTTGACTTGCGGAATCACAGGATAGGTGAATCTATTGCCCTGGCCGTTCGACTCTCAAGGGCGGTGGTAACGTAGGCGAAAGGTTTCACCCTCTATCTTCTAATTCATACATGAAGTTATGGAGCCCACCTCTGGAAATGAGTACTAATATCTTTCTCTGAACACGTCCTTATATTCTCATGTAGGCGCCGACGTTCTTGGAAGGGAAGGCCTTCGGTAAAACGTTAAACTATTATAAACATTGTTAACATCCGCAAACGGATTGAAGCTCTACTGGAATACTAAAACCGTCCACTATGGTGTCCATTGCCAAATCTCCTCAGCGGAGTTACTCCCAGATTACCCGGTTTGACTTCCGGAATCACGGGGTAGGTGATGCTATATACTTATAGTATAGGTGGTAACGTTCTCGATCGCCAAGATCCTCAATATCCTAAATCATGAATGAATTTAAGGCGGTCGTAACTAAAATGTATACTAATTTGCATCTCTGACCTCGCAGTTATACTTTCAATACAGCGGGTTAGCTTCTCGAACGGTAAGTCATTTGGTAAAACGTTTGATTTTATAGCAATTAGTATGGATCTCATACGGTGTGACGCTGTATTTTAATATTTACTCCGCGAATTAAGGTATCTATTGGCAATACAGTTCAGTGGATTTACTCCAGGAATACCTCGATTGACTCTCCGAATCACTGGCTATGTGAAGCTATTGATTTATCCGTTGGACTCTCCAAGAGCGATGCATCGGTCTCAAACGGTTTGACACTCAATCATCTAATTCATAGATGAATTTATGGTGCCTGTATTTAAAATGTATTGTAATTTGATCCAACGATCCCGACGTTATACTCACGATACAGTGGGTTAGCATTTGGGAAGGTATGGTCGCCTGCAAAATGTTTGACATTATACCAATAGGTAACGATCGACCAAGAATTGACTCTGTACTCTAATATATATACCGTGAAATAGGATGTCTAATGCCTATACAGAGCAGCTGATATCTCCCAGAATACCGGGTTTGTCTGCCGGCATCACAGGGTGGATAATGCTACTGACTCAGCCGTTGTATTCTCATAGAAGGCTGTAACGGTCTCTAACGGTTTTCAATCGATCTTCGAATTCATTCACGAAATTAGGGTGCCCGTAGCTAAAATTTATAGTAACATGTTCCACTGAACACGAAGTTATACTCTTGATACGGTAGGCTAGTTTGGCGGAAAATACGGCGTTCGGTAAAAATACGATGGTAACAGTATCGGAAGGATTGACTCTCGATTTTCCTATTCATACAAAAAAGTAGCGCGTTCGTCTGCTATAACGTCTAATAATTTGTTTCCGCCGCTAGAAGCAAGACACTCGCAACAACGGGATGAGTTCGTGGAAGGTAAGGTGTTGGGTAAAAGAAAAAAAAAGAAAAATTACTTTATTGTAATTTGTAACGTTCATCGAAGATTTGACTCTCTACATTAATATTCATACCGCGAATTAAGATGTCTATTGCTCATACAAACCAGCGATATACTCCCGGAACAACTGGTTTGATTCTTATTATTACAGGAGGGTTGAAGCTGTTGACGTATCTGTGCCACTCTCAAAGGAGGTAGTTACGTTCTCGAATGATTTGACCGTCGATACTGCTACTCATACACGAATATAAGGTTTCCCTTTGCTAAAGTATCTACTAATATTTTTCCGTGAACACTAAGCAAGACACTACCTACGGCGGGCTAGGTTCTCGGAGTTTGAGGTTTTCGCATAAAATTTTTAATGCATATTAATAAGTAACGTTGTACAACGGTTTGACAGTGTACTATAAATTTTGTTCCGTGAATTAGGGTGTCTAGTGCCTATGCTGCATAGGGGATTTCATGCCGGAATACCTGGTTTGACTCTCGGAATCACTGGTTAGGTGAAGTTGGTGACTTACCCTTTCGACCGTCAAAGAAGGTGCTAACGTTCAGGAACGGTATATCCCCCGAACTTCTGATTCATACACAAAATTAAGGTGTCAGCCACGGAAATGAATACTAATTTCTTTCTCTGAATATGAGGTTATACGCTCGATCCAGCGGGCTATTTTTCGGAGGGTAAGGGCGTCGGTGGAATGTTTCACTTTATAACAATTGCTATCGCTCCCAAACGGTTTAACGCTCTACGATAACATTCAAACCGTGAATTAAAGCCTTTTTTGCCAATACTGTTCCGCGTATATAGTCCAGGTACACCAGGTTTACTGTCGGAATCGCAGGATATGTGTGGATGTTGTCTTGACCGTTCGACTGTAAAGAAGGCTGGAAACGTTCTCGAACGGTTTGGCAATCGATATTTTAATACGTACATGAATTTAAGGTGCCGTCACTAAATTGTATACTAATGTGTGTCCCATAAACAAAAAGTTATACTCTCGAGGCAGCGGGTGATGTTCTCGGAAATTAGCGGCTTCGCTAAAACGTTTGACTTTATGGCAATTGGTAACGTTATCAAACGGTTTAACGCTCCACTGTAATCATCATAACCTGAATTAACGTGTCCATTGGTAATTCTGCACTGTAGATTGATTTCCAGCATATTTGGCCTGAGCCTCGGAACCGCATGATTGTTGTAGCTACTGACTAAGATGCTAGACTCACATTGTATGTGGTAACGTTCTCGGAAGTATTGAACTTCGGTCTTTCAATTCATACATGAAATTAAGGCTCCCGTCACCAAAATGTTTGAACTCAAACAGTATGACGCTCTACATTAATGTTCAAACCGTGAATTATGGTGTTCATTGCCAAAACCGTTTAGCGGACATACTCCCGGAGTACGTGGTATGACTCTGCGAATCACAGAATAGATGGAGCTGTTGACTTATCAGTTCGACTCGCAAAGAGTGTGGTAACGTTCTCGAACGGTTCGACTATCGATGTTCTTATTCATGCATGAAGTTATCGTGCCTGTCACTGAAATGAATACTAATTTCTTGCTACGAACACGAAGTAATACTATCGATACTGTGGGTTAATTTATTGGTGGGTATTATCCTCGTTAGAGCGACAGACTTAAGAGCAATTGGTAACGATCTCGAACAGTTTGGCGCGCAACTCTAATATTCATTCAACGCATTAAGGCATCTATTGCGAACAGTGTACCGCGCATTTGCACCAGGAATATCTATTTTGACCCTCTGATTCCCAGGATAGGTCAAGCTGTTGACTAAGCCGTTCGTCTCCCACAGAAGGTGTGCAACTTTCTCGATCGTTTTGACACTCGAACTTCTACTTCATACATGAATTTAATGGTGACGTCACTAAAATGTATACTAACTTGCATCCTTCAACACGGTGTTATACTCTGGATGCAGCGGATTTGGTCCTCGCAAGGTAAGGACTTCGGTAAAACGTTTGGCCCCTATACCAATATGTAACGTTCTGCATCGGTTTGACATTGCACTTTAATATTCAAACCGAGAATTTAGCTGCGTTTTGCCAATGCTGTTGAGCGCACTTACTACTGCGATACCTCGCTTTAATTACGAAACCACAGGATAGGTGATTCTATAGACGCAAATGTGCGTCCCTCAAAGCAGTGTCAATCTGCTCAAATGTCTACTAATTTGATTCCACTACCACTATGCAAGACACTCCCTACAGCGGGCTATGCTCCTCGGAAAGTAATGCCCTCGGTAAAACTTCCGTCCTTATACCAATTGGTAACGGTCTCAAACGGCTTGACGAACTACTTTAATATCAACCCACGATTTAAGGTGACCATTGCTAATACTGTTCAGCGGATTGACTGCCCGAATACCTGGTTCAGCTCTCGGAATCACAGGATGGGTGAAGCTATTGACATTTCCGTTCGTCTCTAGAAGAAAGTGGTAACGTTCGCGAAAGGTTTGTCGTTCGACCTTCTAATGCACACAGGTAGTTAAGGTGCCCGTCACTGATATGGAGACTAACTTCTTTATCGGGACACGAACTGTAATATACTGTTTTTGTAATATACTTCCTAACCTTGGTATTGTACCGTGCGCATTCTTTCGAAGTTTTCTATTTATTTCTACACACTGCAATTTACTCGTATGATATTTCCGATTTTCTTCAAAATATCCAACTGTTAATATGAAAAATTGTATTTCTCAGTAAGTGTGTTTTGGCAATTATGTGCGTGTACGATTATGGCAATATTTTGCTAAACTTATTCTTGTTTTATATGATTGCCTGTATGCGTATTTACGCATACGGTGCGATAAGACAAGAGTGGGCTTGCCGTTGTATTCGGTAGATCGGTGCGACAATACTGGCTGGTCTTCGTTAGTTTCTATAGTCATGGTATCGTAATATATGCATTTTGTTCGCCTTTCTGCTTAATGCTACATACCTTTATTTAATGATTTGATACTTTGGAATTCATCCAAAATTCCAATTGATTATCTAAAAAATTGTACTTATTAGTAAAAGTGTATCTGGAAATAGTTGAGTGTACGTTTATGCCAATATTTTGTTATACATATTGTTATTTTATATGGTTTCCTGTATAAGTACCTACGCTGCCGGAGCGACACTAATGGCGATGCCCTTTATTCGCGTACGGCAGATCGAAGCGGCACTACTGGAGCGCCCTAGTTAAATTCGTTAAACTAAATTTTGTACGGTATGCATTTAATCCCGGCCATATATTTATTTAATCATACGGTAATTTACTGTTATGTTATCATCGATTTTTCAAAATTTTCAATCGTTCGATTAAAAAATTGTATTTCTGAGTGTAAGTTTCTTTTGAATCAGTTAAGCCGTTGTTTACGACAATATCTTGTTGAATTTGGTGTCGTATTATATGATTGTCCGTATGCATTACCTACGCTCCCGGAGCGACACGGCTGGAGTTGTCATGCAGATGAGTTCGGTGGATCGGAGCGACACTACTCTATGAACATTGTTAGTTTCTTTATTGCTAATATTGTAACGAAAGAATTCATTCGCAGTTTTCTATTTATTTCTACATGCTGTAATTTACTGCTATAACATCTTCGATTATTCAAAATTTTCAATCTCTAGATTTCAAAATTTTATTCCATAATAAACCTGTCGTTGGAATTTGTTGACTGTACGTTTATGACAATATTCGGTTAAACTTATTCTTAATTTATACGATTGTCTGTAGACGTAACTACGCTTCCGGGATGACACGGCTGGACTTATCTTGCAGTTGCGATCACTTGATCGGAGCGACACTGCTCTACGGTCTATGTTCATTTTTTTACCCTTGATATTGTACCACTTGCATTCTTTCGCAATTTTCAACTTATTAGTACATACAGTAATTTACTGTTTTATTTCGTCAGATATTTTCAAAATTCCCAATTTTTATATCAATCATTGTACATTTTATGAATGGTGTCTTTGGAATTTGATGCGTGTACTCTTATGACAATATGTTGTTAAATTCTTAGTTATTATATACGAATGTCTCCATATGTTCCTACGCTACCGGAGCGACAGGAATGGATTCGTCTCGTTCTTGCGTTCGCTAGGTCGGGGCGACAACTGCTGTATGATCTACGTTAATTTCTGCAACCTTGATATACTGCCGCATGCATTCCATCGAATTCGCCATTTATTTATTTATATATATTGTAATTTACTGTTTTAACACTTACAAATTTTTTCAAAATTCCCATTTTTTAATATCATTCATTGTACATTTTATGAAAAGTGACTTCGGAATTAATTGAGTGTACGTTTATGTCATCAGTTTTCTATATTTGTTGTTATTTTAGACGATTCTGCGTGTACATACCTACACTTCCGGAGCGACGCGGGTGGTGTTCTCTTGCAGTTGCGTTCGGAATATCGGAGCGATAGTGCTGTATGGTCATTGATAATTTCTTTCACTTTGATATTGTACCGTGTGCATTATTTCTCAGTATTCGGTTTATGTCTGCATACTGTAATTTACTGTTTTGATATCTCCAATTCTTTTCAAAATTTTCAATTTTTGGTTTAAAATATTGTATTTATCAGTGAAAGTGTCATTGGAATTAGTCGAGGGTATGTTTATGACAATATTATAATGAAATTTATTTTTGTTCTTCATAATTGTCTCTGTACGTACATACGCTTCCGGAGCGATACGCCTGTTATGGCCTTGGAGTTGCGTTCGGCATATCGGACCGACACTACGG
Source organism: Lasioglossum baleicum (assembly GCF_051020765.1). Classification (NCBI taxonomy): domain Eukaryota; kingdom Metazoa; phylum Arthropoda; class Insecta; order Hymenoptera; family Halictidae; genus Lasioglossum; species Lasioglossum baleicum. The sequence goes on from NW_027469179.1 coordinate 323,436, forward strand.
TATTACCTTCGTTAATTTCTCTAACCTTGATATTGTGCCCAATGCATTCTTTCGATATTCACTATTTATTATTACATTCTGTGACCTACTGTTATGATATTTTCGATTATATTCAAACCCTCCAATTTTTTATCGAAGAAATTGTATTTTTTAGGAGAAGTGAAAGCTTCAAAGCAGTAACATACAGTATGTTCAAACATATGAAGAACTGAGAAAAAATTCGTACTGTACAATATCAAGGTTAAAAACATTATCGAAGACCATCCAGTAGACTCGCTCTGTTCTGTTGTACGCAAATACAGGACCTCGCAAGTCGTGTTGCTCCGGCTGCGTAAGTACGCATACAGACAATCATGTAAGATCACAACAAATTTAAGAAAATACGTCCATACAGTTAGACTTGTCTAATATCAGTGGCAATTTCTCAGAAAAGTACAATTTCCGAAATGAAAAATTGGAAATTTTGAAAAACATCGAATATATAATAACAGTAAATTACAGTTTGCGTATCGAAATAGAAGACGGTGGATAGAATGCATACGGTACCACATCAAGGTTAAAAATTTAACCGATGGTCTTACAGTTGTGTCGCTCTGATCTACCGAACTCAACTGCGAAACCACTCCATCCGCGTCGCACCGGAAGCGTACATACGAATACAGGCAATCATATAATACGACAACAAAATCAGTAAAATATTCTCGTAAACGCAAACTCAACTAAGTCAGCAGACTCTATTACTAAAAAATTCAGTTTTGGAAGTTAAAGACTGGAAATTCTGATGAAATCAGAAATATGATAGCAGTAAATTACAGTATGAAGAAGCAATCAAATCTGCGAAAGAGTGCGTACGGTAAAAAGTCAAGATTATGGAAATTGAAGAAGACCATCCAGTAGTGATGCCCCAATCTGCCGTACGCAACTACAAGACTACTCTAGTCGTGTTGATTTAGGAACGTCGCGACGTATACAGGCAATCATATGAAATATCATTATATCTAACAAAATACTGTCACTAACGTACACTCCACAAGTTTCAATGACACTTTTACTATTAAATCAACTTTTTCAAATAAAAGTGGAGAATGCTGAAACAAATTGAAAATATCACAACAGTAAGTTACAGCATGTATAAATAAATGGAAGACTGGGAAACAATGCATACGGTACAGCATCTGAGGTAGATAAATTATCGAAAATCATGCAATAGTGTCGCACCGCGATACCGAATGACAGTGCACGACCATTCTATTCGTGATGCTCCGGAAACATAGATACGTATACTGACAATCATATAAGATGGCAAAGAATTTACCGCAATATTGAGATAAGCGTTCACACATATAAATCCAAAAGGCACATTTACTAAGAAATACAATTTATTAAAATGCAAATTGAATATTGAAAAAAATATCGAACACTACATTACAGTTTGCACAAATAAATAGACGACAGGGAAAAAATGCATACGATACAATATCGAGGTTAGAGAAATTAACGAAGATCCTACAGTAGTGTCGCACCGATATACCGAATCACAGTGCAAGACCATTCTATTCGTGATGCTCCGGAAACATAGATACGTATACTGACAATCATGTAACATGACAAAGAATTTATCGTAATATTGAAATAAGCGTTCACACAAATAAATCCAAAAGGCACATTTACTAAGAAATACAATTTATTAAAATGCAAATTGAGTATTGAAAAAAATATCAAAAATATCATAACACTACATTACAGTTTGTACGAATAAATGGACGATTGGGATAAAATGCATACGATACAATATCGAGGTTTGAGAAATTAACGAAGATCCTACAGTAGTGTCGCTACGATATACCGAACGCAACTGCAAGTCCATTCCAGTCGTGTTGTTCCGTCAGCTGATGTACGAATACAGCCAATCAAACACAATAACAATTAGTTAAACAAAATAATGTCATAAGCGTACAGTCACCTATTTCCAAAGGCAGTTTTACCAGGAAATTCAATTTCTTACAATAGAAATTGAAAATTATGCAAAAGAAATCGAAAATATCATTACAGAAAATAACAGTGTGTACAAATAAATGGGAAACGGGGAAAAATACATGCGATACAGTATCAAGGGTGGAGGAATTATCGAAGATCAGACAGTATTGTTACTCCGATCTGCCGTGTGCAACTACTATACCTCGCCAGTCGTGTCGCTAAAACAGCGTAGGTACGTATACGTACAACCCTCTAAAATAACAACATGTATAATAAAGTATGGCCATACACGTACGCTCAACTACTTCCAGACATACTTTTACTAAGAAATACAATTTTTGAAATTATCGATTGGAGTTTTGGAAGAAATCGAAAATATCAATAGAGTAAATTATAGTATGTATAAATGAATGCAAAACTGAGTAAAAATGACTGCGGTACAAAGTCAAGTTCAAAAATGTTACCGTAGGTCGTACACAAGGGTCGCGCCGATCTATCGAACGCAACTACAAGACCACGCCAGTCGTGTCACTCCAGAAGCGTAGGTACGAATACAGACAATTATATAAAATAACAATAGGTTTAAGACAATATCGTCATATACGTACACGCAACTAATTCCAAAGACGCTTTTACTAAGAATTACAATTTTGTAAAATAAAACTTCAAAAATTTGAACCGAATCAAAGATGTCATAACATTAAGTTACAGTATGTATAAATAAGTAGAAAACTGCGAAAGAATGCTTACTATACAATATTATGATTAAAGAAATTAACGAAGACCATGCAGTGGTGTCGCTCCGTTTGCCATAGGCAACTACAAGACCGCGTCAGTCGTGTCGCTCCGACAGCGCGGGTACGTATAGAGACAATCATATAAAATAGCAATAAATTTATCAGAACGTCGTCACAAATGAACACTCAACAAACTCCAAAGACACTTTTACTGTGAAATACAATTTCATATAATAAATTTGAAAATGTCGAAATAATCGAAAATGTCATAACCGAAAAGTGAGAGTATTTGTATATAAATAGGAAACTGGGAAAGAACAATTACGGTACAATATTATGGTTAACGAAATTAACGAAGACCATACAGTATGCCGCTCCGATCTCCCAAACGCAACTACAAGACCACTCCAGCCGTGACTCCTCGGAAGCGAAGATCTGCATACACACAACCGTATAAATAATAACTAGCTTAACAAAATACTGACACAAACGAAAGCTCAAATGTATCCAAAGACACTTTTACTATGAAATGTATAAGAAAATGGAAGACTGGGAACGAATGCATGCGGTACAGTATCAAGGTTAGATAAATTATCGAAGATCATGAACTAGTGTCGCTCCGATCTACCGAACGCAGCTACGAGGCCAGTCGAGTCGTGTGGTACAGGAAGCGTAGGTACCTAAAAGAACAATCATATAAAATAACAGTAAGATTACCAAGATAACGTCATAAACGTACTCTCAACTAATTCCATGGACACTCTTACAAGGAAATACAATCTTTTAAACTAAAAATTTATAATTACGTAAAAAATTTGAAATATCATACGAGAAAATTACAGTATGTATATGTAAATGGAAAACTGAAGAAAGATGCGTGCTGTACATTATCAAGGTTGGAGAAATTAACAAAGACCATGCAGTAGAGTCACCCAGACCAGCCGTACGCAGCTACAAACAAGACCTCGCCAGTCGTGACGAAGGATGAAGTCGAAGGATATAGGAATTGATGGAGACCGTCCTGTAGTGTCGCCCAACCTGCCGTACGCAAAAGCAAGACAGCGCCAGTGGTATCGCTCCGACAGCGTAGGAACGTATACAGACTATGATATGAAATGAAAACAAGCTTAACACAATAATGTCATATCGTGCACTCATCTAATTCTGAAGTCACTTTTACTGAAAAAATAAAATCCTTTAAAATGTAAATTGAAAATTTAGACGAAAATCGTAAATGTCGTAAGATTAAATTTCAGCATGTGTAAATAAATGGGAAAATTGGAACGAAATGCACGCGGCTCAAAATGATCGTTAACAAAGATCATCCAGTATACCGCACCGATCTGCCGTACGCAACTACAAGACCACTGCAGCTATGTCGCTCCGGAAGCGTAGATACGTATACAATCAATCATATAAGATAACAAGGAATTTAGCATAATATTATCATGTATGTACATACAAATCATTCCAAAGACACGTTTACTAGGGAATACGATATTTGAATCTAAAAGTTGATAATAATGTTGAAAATTTAAGATATCATTACAGTAAATTACAGTATGTACAAGTACATGGAAAATTGCGAAAAATTGCATACGGTACAAAAACAAAGTTAATGGAATTAACAAAGGCCATCTAGTAGTGCCGCTCCGTTTGGCGTATGAAACTACAAGATCTCGCCAGTCGCGTTGCTCCGACAGCATAGGTACGTGAGCAGAAAATCATATAATATAACAACAAATTCAACAAGATATCGGTATAAAGGTACACTTAACTAATTCCAATGACACGTCTTCCAAAAAATATAACGCTTGATATTAAATATTGGGAATTTTGAATGTGATCGATAATATCATAAAAGTAAATAACAGTAAGTATAAATAAATTGAAAACTGGCAAAAAATGCATACGATTCAAAATGATGGTTAAACAAAATATCAAAGAACATCCACCAGTGCTGCCCCGTTCCGCTGTACGCAACTAGAAGACATTGCCGGTCGTGTTGCTCTAACATCGTATGTACGCATACTGAAAATCACATAAAATAACACCATGTGTAACAAAATAATGTCATAAACGTACACTCAACTAATTCCAAAGACACCTTTCCTAAGAAATACAATTTTGTAAAATGAAAATGGAAACTTGTGAAATACATCAAAAATATAATAATAGAAAATTACAGCATGTATAAATAAATGGAGAACGGGCAAAAAATGCAAGTGGTACAATATCAAAGTTAACGGAATTGAGAAAGTCCATCCAGTAGTTCCGCCCCGTTCAGCCGTACGCTACTACATGATCTCGCCAGACGTGTCGCTCAAACAACGTATATTAGTATACAGACAATCATATAAAATAACAATAAGTTCTACAAAATAATGTCATAAACGTGCACTGAACTAGTTCCAAAGACACTTCGGCTCAGAAATACAATTTTTTCAACTAACAATTTACAATACCGAAAAAAATTGTAATCGCCATAACAGTAAATTGCAGTATTTGTATATAAATATAAAAATGAGAAAGAATTGCATGCGGTTCAAAATTATGTCGTAAGAAATTAACGGAGACCATACAGTAGTGTTGCTCGACCTGCCTTACCATCATTCACTGTGCGAATATCAAAGCAGGGTGGGGGGCGGGGGGTAAAGCCGTTGAAGAATTTTACCCATTCATATACAGTCTAACTTTTTACCGTAGGCCATTCCTTCTGAGAAGCTAGCCCGCTATACTGAGGGTCCTACTTCGTGTTCCGTGATGCAAATTAGTAGAAATTTTAGTGACGCGCACCTTAATTTCGTGCATGGATTAGAAGATCCGGAAGCAGACTGATAATGAACATTACCGCCCCTTTGAGATTTGAACTGACAAGTGAATGACTTCACCCCTCCTGCAATTGCGAGAGCCAAACCAGGTAATCCAAGAGAAAATCCGCTGCACAGTATTGGCATTGGGCTCCTTATATCACAGCTTGAGTATTAAAGCAGAGCGCCAAACCATTTGAGAACGATACCAACTTGCATCGAGTCAAACAATTACCGAAAGCCTCACCACTGTTGAATCCAACGCGATGTATCGAGAGTATATTACTGTGTTCTGTGGGACGAATATGTAGACATTTTAGTGACGCGCACCTTAATTTCATGTTTGAATTAGAAGGCCGCTGGTCAAACGGTTCGATTACGTTTCCATCTTCTTTGAGTGTCGGCTAAATCAACAGCTTCACCTATACTGTGATTCTTTGTGTCAAGCATGAAATTTCAGGAGTAAGTCCACTTAAGAGTACTGGCAATAGACACCTTATTTCATGGTACGAATGTTACAGCAGAAGGTCAATTCGTCGGAGAATTTTACCACTTGCTACACAGTCATTATTTTTACCGAATTTATTATTTTCCTAGAACATAACCCTCTTTAGAGAGTGTAATTCTTGGTGCTCAAGGAAACAAATTAGTAGACATTTTAACATATGGACGACTTATTTCCTTGTATCAAGAGAAAAATCGACAGTCAAACTGTTCAAGAGCGATACCACATTCTTTGAGAGTCGCACGGCTAAGTAAATACCTTCACTTATCCAGGGATTTCGATCGTCAAACCAGGTACTCCGCGGGTAAATGCCCTGTACGGTATTGGAAGTAGACACCTTAATTCACGGTATGAACATTAAAGCTGACCGTCATACCGTTGCAGAGCGCTGCTTATTGATATGGAGTGTAACCATTCACAGAATGCCTTGCCTTTCGAGAATCTAACCCGTCCGTATCCAGAGTATAGATTCGTGTTCAGAGAAACACATTAATATACATTTTAGTGACGGGCATCATAATTTCATGAATGAATTATAAGATCGACGGTCAAACGGCTTGAGAACGTTGCCAACTTCTGCGAGAGACGACCTGCTAAGTCAGTAGCTTAAACCGGTTCTGCGATTCCGAGTGTGAAACCAGGTACTCAGGAATTATATCAACTGAACAGTATTGGCAATATACAGTTCAATTCACTGTATGAATATTAAAGTAGAGGGTCAAACCATTGCAGAACATTCCCTACTGTTATAGGGTCATACTGTTTAGTGAGGTCTTAGCTTCAGAGAAGCAATCCCGCTGTATAGAGGGTAAAACAATGTGTGCTTATAGATGAAAATTTGCATTCATTTTAGTAGCGGGCACTTAGTTTCGTGGATGAATATGAAGATCGAGAAACAACCTGGTCCAGAACGATACCATCATCTTTGAGAGTCTCACAGCTAAGAGAGTACCTTCACCTATCCTGTGATTCCGGGAGTGAAACAAGGTATTCTAGTAGTAAATCCACTGTGCACTATTGGCAATACACACTTTATTCGACGGAATAAATATTAAGTTATAGAGAGAAACCGTTGTACTACGATTCCTCGTGGTATAGAGGCAAACTTTTTACCTAAGACCATATCTTCCGCGAAAATAAACCGCTTTATCGCGAGTATAACTGTTTGTACAAGGAAACAAATTAGTGTACTTTTTCCAGACGATCGCCTTAATTTCATGTATGTATTAGAACGTCTAGTGTCAAAACGAGCGTGAGTACTGGCAACAGGTACCTTAATTCGCGGTTTGAATATTACAGTAGAGCGACAAACCGTTTGAGGGCGCTAACAATTTGTATAAAGTAAATGGTTATACCCGAAGTCCTTACCATCGGCGAACATCACCGCCTTCATAGAGAGTATAAGATTGTGTTCACAGAAAGAAATTAGTATCCATTTCTGTGACGGGCACGATAACATAATGTGTGAATTAGAAGGTTGAGTATCAAACCGATCAAGAACGTTGCCACCATCTCTGAGAGCCGAACGGCTAAGTCAATACATTCGCGTATCCTGCGATTTCGAGTGTCAAACCAGGTATTCAGGGAATAAATACGCTGTACAGTATTGTCATTAGATGCCTTAATACGCGGAGTAGATATTAAAATAGAGCGTCACACCGTGTGAGAACGTTACTGATTGCAACAAAGCCAGACGTTTCACCGAATGCATTAACGTCCGAGAAGCTAACACGCCGTTTCGAGAGAATAGCTACGTGTATAGGGTTACACATTAGTGAATTTTATCGTGACGTGGACCTTACTTTCATTATGAATTAGAAGAACAAGTGACAAACCGCTCCAGAAGGTTACCACCTTCTGTCATGTACGAACGGCAAAATCAGGAGCATCACATGTCCTGTGATACCGAAAGTCAAACCAGGCATACCGGGAGATAATCAGCTAAACTGTATTGAAAATAGAATTGGCAATGTACAGAGACAAACCGTTGCAGAATGTTACCTATTGGTGGAGAGTCAAACTTTACACATAGGGTCTTACATTTCGCGGACCTAACCCGCTCTATCGAGAGTATAACAGCGAGTACAAAGGAACAGATTAGTAAACATTTTGGAGACGGGCACCTTAATTTCGTACACTAATTAAACGATCGAGGATCAAACAGCTCGAGAGCGTTGGCACCTTCTGTGAGAGACGAACGTCTTAGTCACTAGCTTCACCTGTCCGGTGATTCCGAGAGTAAAACCAGGTATACTGGGAGTAAAGACGATTAACAGTTTTGGCAATTGACACGTTAATTCACTGTTTGAATATGAAAGCATGCCGTCAAGCCATTGTAGAACATTACCTATTCGAGTAGGGTTAAACTTCTTACAGAATACTTTACCCATCGAAATACATACCAGCTCAATCGAGAGTATAACACCATGTTCAGAAGTACGAACTGGTACACATTTTAGTGACGAGCACCTTAATTTTCAAACATGAACTAAGAGATCCAGGGTCGATCCTCTCGAGAACGTTGCCACCTTCTTAGAGGGACAAACGGCTACGTCAATTACTTCACCCATCCTGCGATTCAGAGAATCAATCCTGGTATTTCTGTGCCAAATCCGCTGAACTGTATTGGTCACTGACACCTTCATTCACGGTTTGACTATCAGAATAGAGCGTCAAACCGTTTGAGAACGATACCACCCTCTTTGAGGGTCAAGCGGAAAAGTCAATAGCTTTATGTATCCAGTGATTCTCAGAGTCGAACCAGGTATTCCTGGAGTAAATCCGTTGAACAGTATTGGCAATAGACACCTTAGTTCAATGTTCGATAGTAAAGTAGAGCGTCAAACCGCTTGAGATCATTGCCAAGGGGTATAATGTCATACACTTTACCGATGGCCTTACCTTCGTACAAGCAAACTCGCCGTTTCGTGTGTATAACTTCATGTTCAGGGAATGAAATTAGTATTCATTTTAGTGACGGGCAGCATAAATTCATGTATGAATTAGATGATTGAGGGTTAAACCTTTCGAGCACGATACCACCTTGTTTGAGGATCGAACGGCAAAGTCTATAGCTTATCCTATTTCAAGATTCCAAGAGACATATGAGATATATTGGAAGAAAATCCGCTGACCCACTTTGCAATAGACTCTCCATTTCACGTCATTAATATAACAGTAGAGATTCAAACCGTCAGAGAACATTATCTTTTCGTATAAATTCATTCATCTTACCGAATGCCATTCCTTAAGTGAACCTAGCCCACTGTAGCCAGTGTCTTACATATTGTTCAAGGAAACAAATTGGTAGACATTATGGCAGAAGCACACCCTTTTTTCATGTATTAACATATTTATCGATAGCCAAACTGTTCGGCAATGGTCCCTTCTTCTTTCAGAGTCGCACGGCTAAGTCAATAGCTTTATCTATCCTGCTATTTTCATAGCCAAAGCAGGAATTCCGGGAGTCAATCCGCTGTACACTATAGGCAGTGCACACCATAATTCACGGCTTGAACATGAAGTACAGAGTCTATCCCTTGTAGAACGTTACCTGTCGCTATAACGTCAATAGTTTTACCGAAGACCTTGCCGTCTGTGAACACAACCCGCTGTATCGAAAGTGTAAGTTCCTGATCAGAGATACAAATTGGCATAAATTTTAGTGGAAGCAAGTTAACTGCGTGCAGACATTAGAATATATAGTGTCTATCCGATCGAGGTCGTTACCACCTTCGCTGAAGCTCGAACGGCGGAGTCAAAAGCTTCACCTTTTGTTGTGATTCCGAGAGTCTGCCCTTGTAAATCCGCTAGACGGTATTGACAATAGACACTCTAATTCACGGTATGAATATTAAATTTGAACGTAAAACCGTTTGAGAACGTTAACAATTGGCAAAACGGCATTCTACTTACCTAATACCTCACCTTCAGGGAACATAAACCGCTGTATCGAGGGTTCGTGTTCAGCGATACGAATTAGCAGACATTTTAGTGACCGGCACCTCAACACTTCGGGATAGAGTTTGACCCTATAGCAATATATAACGTTGTACAACGGAATGACGGTCTGCTTTATTATTCATACCGTGAACTAAGGGGTCTACTGTCAAAACTGTTTAGCGTATTTACTCCCGGAATACAAGGTTTGACTCTCGGAAGCAGAGAAATATGTGACTCTATTGACTCAGCCGTTCGACTTTCAAAGAAGGTGGTAACGATCTCGAACAGATAGACAGTAGATCTTCGAATTCCTACACGAAGTTAATGTGCCCGCCACTAATACGTATTCGAATTTGTATCCCTGATTACGGAGTTATACTCTCGATACCGAGGATTAGGTACTCGGAGGGTAGCGTCTTATGTAAAACGTTTGACTTTATACAATCTGGTAACGATCTCAAACGGTTTGACGCACTACCTGAATATTCAAACCGTGAATTAAAGTGTTAATTTCCAATACTGTACAACGTACTTACACCCAGTACATCTGGTTTGACGCTCTACATATCAGAATAGGTGAAACTATTGACATAGCCGTTTGTTTCTCAAAGAATGTGGTAACGTTCACGAACGGTTTGACCGCCGATCTTGTAATTGTTAGATGATGTTATGTTTCCCGGAACTAAAATGTATACAAATTTCTTCCTCTGATTTCCTTGTTATACTCTCGATATAGCGCGTGAGGCTTACGGAGCGTACGACCTCCAGTAAGACGTTCGACATTATTCCAATCGGTAATGTTCTCAAATTGATCGACGCTGTACTTTAATATTTATACCGTGAAATAGTGTGTCTAATGCTAATAATGTTCGGCGCATTTACTCCCGGAATACGTGGTTTGGCCCATGGAATCTCCGAATATTTGATGCTATTGACGTAGCTGCGAGACTGCCAAAAAAGGTGGTATCGTACTCCAACGGCATGACCGTCGGTATTGTAATTATAGCACGAAATTAAGGGTGCCGCAACTAAAATTTATACTAAATTGCTTCCTTGAAGACGAAGATACATTCTCGGTACCGCGGGCTTGTCTCTCGAAAGGATTGACGCTCGAGTTTTCTCTTCATGCATGAAGTTACGGTATCGTCACTAAAATGTGTACTAATTTACTTCTCTGAACACGAAGTTATTCTCAATGCAGCAGGTCAGGTTCTCGAAAGGTTATGCTTTCGGCAAGAAGAATGTAATCATACCAATTGGTGCCGATCTCAGACGGTTTGACTTCCTTCTTTAATTTTCAATCCGTCAATTAATATGTCTGGGGCCACAACTGTTCCACGGATATACACCCGCACACCCGGTTTGGCTTTCGGAATCACGGGATGAGTGTAGCTATTGTTTTAGCCGTTTGAACCTCATGGACGCTGATAACGTTATCGAGTGGTTTGACCCACGATCTTCAAATTCTGATATGAAATTAATGTGCAGTTCACTGAAACGAATACTGGTTACTTTCTCTGAACAAGAAGTTATACTCTCGATGAAGCGGCCGAATAACGCGGAAGGTAACGCGTTCGGCAAGTCGTTTGACTCTATACCAATTGGTAACGTACTCAAACGATTTCACGCTCTACTTTAATATTCAAACCGTGAATTAAGCTGTCTAATGCCAATACTTTTTAGCGGACTTACTCCTGGAATACTTGGTTTGCGCTCGGAATCACAGGATTCTTGAAGCTATTGACTTAGGTGTGCGACGCTCCAAGAAGGCGGTAACGCTGTCGATCGCGTTGACCACCGACCTTCTAATCATGCATGAAATTAAGGTGCTCGTCTCGAAAGTGCATACTAGTTCCTACCTCTGAACTCGGTGTTGTACCCACGAGTCTGTGGGCCGGCTAGTCGAAGGTAAGGCATTCTGAAAGAAGTTTCACCCTACACGTGTGTGTAATGTTCTTGAACAGCTTCACGGCCTGCTTTAATATTCAAGCCGTGAATTAAGGTGTCAATTGGCATTACTCTTCGGTGGATTTAATCTCGGATTACCAGGTTTTACTCTCGGAATCACAGGTGGACCGATGGACTTATCCGTTCAAAGCTCAAAGAGGGCCGCAACGTTTTCGAGCTGTTTGGCCCACAATGTCCTAATTCGTATATGAAGTTAAGGATCCTGACACTGAAACGAATACAAATTTCTTTCTCTGAAAGCGAAGTTATACCCTCGATACAGCGGGTTAGGTTCGCGGAAGGTAAGTTATTCGGTAAAAAGTGTGACTTTATACAAATTGGAAATGTTCTCCGATGGTTTGACCCTCTACTTCAATATTCAAACCGTGGTTCAAGGTGTGCGGTGACAAATCTTTTCTACGGATTTACTCCCGCAATATCTGGATAGACGCTCCGAATCACTGGATGGATGAAGCTATTGACTTAGCCGTTCGTCTATCACAGAAGGTGGTGACGTTCTCGAACACTTAGACTCTCGTTGTTGATATTTATACACAATCATGAGGTGTTCGATCGCTAAAATGTCAGCTAATTTTTTTCCGTGCACATTAAGCAGGGCACTCGCTACAGCGGATTTGGTTCTCGGAAGATATGGGATTCGGTAAAAAGAATGCCTTTATGCGCATTGATAATGTTCTCCGTCAGTTTGAGTCTCTACATTAATATTCATACCGTGAATTAAGGTGTCAGTTGCCCATAAGCATCAGAACACTTACACCCAGATCACCAGACTGAACACTCGAAATCACAGGATAGGTGATGCAATAGACATAGCCGTTCGACTCTCAAGGAGTGTGGCTACGTTCTTGAACGGTTTGACCATCGATATTCGAATTCATACATGAATTTACGGTACCGTCACTACATTTCATACTAATGTGTTTCCATAAACATGTAGCTGTAGTCTCGATTCGGCGGGTTAGCTTCTCGGACGGTAAGGCATTAGGTAAAACGTTTGAAATTATAGCAAATAGAAACGTTCTCACACGGTGGGATGCTGTATTTTAGTGTTAACTCCGCAAATTATGGTATCTATTGCCAATAGTGTTCACCACATTTGCTCACGGAATATCTCGTTTGATTTCCGGAATAACAGGCTTGGTGAAGTTGTTGTCATAGCCGTCCAATTCTCAACGAGGACGGTAACGATCTCAAACGGTTTGACGCGCAATTGTATTATTCAAACCGTGAATTAATATGTCTATTACCAATAATGTTCAGCGGATTTGCTCCGGCAATACCAGGTTAGACTCTAAAAATCGCAGGATGGGTGTAGCTATTGACTTAGCCGTTCGTCTCTCACAGAAGGTGGCAACGATATCGAGCGGCTTGACACCCGATCTTCTAATTGGTGCATGAAGTTAAGGTGCCTTACGCACAATTGTATACTAACTTTTCTATGTGAACACGAACTTATAGTCTCGATGAAGCTTGTGCGGTTCGCGGAAGTTACGGCCTTCGGTTATTATTTTGATTTATTCCAATTGGTTAGGCTCTCAAACGGTTTGACGCTATACTTTAATATTCAAACCGTGAATTATGGTGTCTATGGCCAATGTGGCTCAGCGTATTTGCTCCCGACATACCTGGTTTGACTGTTGGAATCGCAGGATTGGTGAAGCCATTGACTTGGCAGTACGACTCTCAAAAGAGATGCTAACGTTCTCGAACAGCTTGTCTCTCGATTTTGCTATTCATACGTGGAACGGATGTGTCCGACTGCTGAAATGTCCACTCGTTTGATTCCGTGAAAAATAAGATCGACACTCGCTGCGGCGAGTATAATCTCGGATGATAACGTATTGGTTAAATAAAATTACTTTAATTTAATTGATAATGTTGTCTGGCGGTTTGACTCCATGTATGAATTTAACGACCGAGTGCCAAACCTTTCGAAAACATTACCAGATTCCTTAAATCGAACGCCTAAGACAGTAAATTCACCTATCGTGTGATTCGGCGAGTCAAGCCAGGTATAGCGGGAGTAGATCCGCTTTATACGCCCTATTTTATGGTTTAGCTATTAAATTACGCATTCAGTCCATTGCAGAACGTTAGGTATTAGTATGAAGTAAAACATTTCGCCGAATGCCTTACTTTCCACGAGCGTATCTCGCTGTATCGAGAGTGTATCATCGTGTTCAAAGATACAAGTGAGTACACAATTTGGTGCGGTGCACCTTAGTCTCATTTATGAATCGGATAGTCGTGTGAAAAAACCGTTCCAGAACGTTAACAACTTTGAGAATCGCACATCTCAGACAATAGCTTCACCGATCCTGTGATTCCGAGTATCGCACCAGATATATCAGGAGTAAATCCGCTGTTCATCAGTGGCAATGCACACCCTATTTCGTAGTCTGAATATTAATGTAGGGCTTCAATACGTTTGACAACGTTACCAGTTGGTACAACGTCATACTCCATACCATAGACCCTACCATCCGAGGTCTTGACCCGCCGAATCGAGAGAATAACTTCGTGCTCTGAGACACGAATATCGATACGTTTTTGTGACGAGCACCGTAATTTCATGTATGAATTAGAACATCGAGCGTCAAACCGTTAGAGAACGTTACCAATTTGTATACAGTCAAATGATTCACCAAAGGCCTTACCTTCCGAAAACCAAGCTCGCTGTATCCAGAGTACGGCAGGCTGCTCAAAGGAACGAAGTGGCATATATTTTCGTGATGGACACCTTAATTTCGTATACGAATGAGATAGTCGAGTGTCAAACTGATCGGGAACGTTACCAAATACTTTGAGAGTAAAGCGGCTATATCAACAGCGTGACCTATCCAGACAATCAGAGGGTCAAAACAGATATTCCGGGAGCCAATGCGTTGTTCAGTATTGGCAATAAACACTTCAATTCACGGTTTGAATATCAAAGCCGATGAAGAGCATTACCTATATGTGTAGGATTAAGCTTCGTACAGAATGCCTTTCCCTCCAAAAAACTGACCCAATGTATCGAGGGAATAACATACCTTTCAGAGACAGATATTAGTCTCCGTTTCAGTGACGGGCACCTTAACTTTATGTATGAATTAGAGGATCGAGTCTCAAGCCATACAGTACCGTTACTACCTCCTATCTGGTTCGAACGGCTACGTCAAGAGTTTCACTTATTCTGCAACTCCGAGAGTCGATCCAGGTAGTACGGGAGTAAATACGCTGAACAGTATTGGCAATGGACGCCATGAATCACGGCTTCAATATGAAAATAGAGTGTCGCAACGTTTGAGAACGTTACACACACACACACACACACACACACACACACACACACACACACACACACACACACACACACACACACACACACACATATGTATAGAGTCCTCCATTTTGCTGATTACGTTACCTTCATAGAACATATCTCGCTGTAGCGTGTGTCATGCTTCCTGCCCACGGAAACAAATTGTAAGGCATGTTAGCGGACGAACTGCTTATTTTCATGTATGATAGGCATAATATGGAGTCCAGCCGTTCGAAAAATTCCCAACTCCTTTGCGAGTCGAACGGCTAATTCAAAAGCTACACCTAGCCTGTTATTCCGATAGTCAAATCAGGTTTTCCGGGATTCCATCCGCTGTACAGTATTCACAATAGACATCCTCATTCACGCTATTAATATTAAAGTAGAAGGTCAATCCGTCGGAGCACATTACCAATTCGTATAGTGTCACTCTGTTTACCGAATATATTACCACCATCCTAGAGCCTATCCCACTGTAGCGACTGTCATGCTTAGTGTACACGGAAACAACTTAGTAGACATTATAGCAGAGACACACCTTGTTTCGATAAGTGCATTAGAAGATCGAGCGTGAAACCCTTCCAGAACGTTACCACCTTCCTTGAGGGATGAACGGCTAAGTCAATAGCTGCGCATATCCTGTGATTCCGGGCGTCATACCAGGTATATTAGGAGTACACCCACTCAGCCGTATTGGCAATGGACACATTATTTCACAGTTTGAATGTTAAAGTAGAGCGTAAAACCGTTTGATAATGCCATTAATTGGAACATCGTCATACTCTTTACCGAAGATCTTAGTATCCGAGATCCTAACCAGCCGAGTCGAGAGTATAACTTCATGTTCAGAGACTCAAATAACTATACATTTTAGTGAGGGGAACTTTAGTTTCTCGAACGATTAGATCGTCTATCGTCTTATTCATAATGAAATTAAGGTGCCTCTCACCAAGAAGTCTACTAATTTGATCCTCCGATCACGAAGTTATTATCTAGATACGGCAATCAAACTTCTCCGCTGGTAAGGCTATCGGTAAAATGTGAATTGCGGTGTCAATTGCCAATATCTTTCAGGGTATGTACTCCGGGATTTTCTGGTTTGACTCAACAAATCACTAGGTAGGTGAAGCTTTTGACTCCGCCTTTCGATTCGCAAAGAGGCTGGTAACGTTCTCGAATGGCTTGTTCCTCGATATTTTAATTCATATATGACGATTAGGTGTCCGTCACTAAAATGTGTACTAATTTGCTTCTCTGAATATGAAGTTGCACTCGATACAGTGGGATATTTTCACAGACGGTATGGTATTCAGTAAAAAGATTGTCTTTATACCAATTTGTAACATTCTCAACCGGTCTTCCGCTCTACGTTAATATTCAAACCGTGATCTAAGGTGTCTATTGCCAAAACTGTCCTGCGGATTTACTCCTGGAATGCCAGAATTGACTCTCGGAATCACAGGATAGGTGAAGCTATTGCCTCTCCAATAAGTTAGTAGCGTTCTCACACTGTTTGGCACTCGATCTTCTAATTCGTACATCAAGTTAATGTGCCCGTCACTAAAACGTATGCATATTTGTATCTCTGACCACGAATTCATACTCTCGATACAGCCAGACCATTTCTCGGATTGTAAGGCCTCCGGTAAAATGTTTGACTCTATACCAATACGGAACGTACTACAACTTCAGCGGACTTACTACTGGAATAACTGGTTTGACTCTCGGAATCGCAGTTTGCATGATGCTACTAACTTAGCCGTTCGAATCCCATAGAATGTACTAACGGTCTTAAGCGGTTTGACCATCGTCCGTCTAATTCATACAAGAAATTAATGTGCTCGTCACTAAAACGAATGCTAATTCATCCCATTGAACAAGATGGTATGCCCTTGATGCAGCGGGTTAGTTTTTCGGATGGTAAGATCCTCGGTAAATGGTTTGACATTACAGGAATTGGAAACTATCTCAAACGCATTGAAGCTCTCCTTTAATATTCAAGCCGTGAATTAAGGGGTCTATTGCCAATACAGTTCAGCGGATTCACTGCTGGAATACCTGGTTTGACATTCGAAATAACAGGATAGGAGTAGCTACTGACAGAGCAGTTCGTTTCTCACAGAAGGTGACAACGTTCATGCGCGGTCTGACGCTCCGTCTTCTAGATGACACGTGAAGTTAATGACCCCGTCACAGAAATGGATACTAACTTCCTTCGCCGAGGAGGAAGTTATATTCTCGATGAAGCGGGAGATAATCCCGGAATGTAGCGCTCTCGGTAGTATGGTTGACTCTATACAAATAGGTAACGTTCTCCAACGGTCTGACGGTCTGCATGATTATTCAAACTGTGTATGAAGGTGTCTATTGCCATTGCGGATTAACGGATTTACTCCTGCAACACTTGGTTTGTCACTCCAAATCACAGGATAAGTGATGCTACTGACTTATCCGTCCGACTCTCAAAGAGTGTGGTAACGTTCTCAAACGGTTTGATGCTCTATTCTAATATTCAAACCGTTAATGAAGTTGTTTATTACCAATACTGTTTAGCGGATTTTCTCCCGGAGTACCTGGTTTGGCTCTCGGAATCGCAGGATGCGTGAAGCTATTGACTCAAATGTTCGCCTCTCACACAAGGTGGCAACGTTCTCGAACGGTTTGATACTCGATCATCTAATATATACTTGAAATTATGGCCCCGTCACTAAAACGTATACTAATTTGCTTCTGTGAACACGAAGTTATACTCAGGATACAGCGGGTTACCTTCTCGATGGTTAGGCCTCCTGTGAAAAGTTTGGCTCTATAGCAATAAGTAACGTTCTACATCGGTTTGTATTTATAGATTAATATTCATTCCGAGAATTTAGGTATCTGTTGCCAATACTGTTTGGCGCATGTACACTTGAATTACCTGGGTGGACACCAGGAATCGCAAGATAGGTGATGCTGTTTACTTAGCCGTTCGTCTCTCACTGAAGGTGGTATAGTTCTCGAAATGTTTGACCCTCGATCTTGTAATTCATGTATGAAGTTAAGGTGCCAGGCACTGAAATGAATACGAATTTCTTTCTCTGAACACGAAGTTATACTCTTGATACAGCAGGTTAGTTTTTTGACAATATAACAAGTGGTATCGCTTTCAAACGGTTTGACGCCCTACTTTAACCATCAAACCGTGAATTTATGTCTCTATTGCATATAGTTTTCAGCGAAGTTACTCCAGGAATACCTGGCTTGGCTCTAGGCATCACTGTACGGATGAAGCTATTGACATAGCCGTTCGATTCACAAAGAAGGTTGAAAGGTTCTCGAAAGGTTTGACCCTCGATTTTCTAAGACATTCGTGAAATTATGATGACCGTCACTAGAATGTATAATAATTTGATCCTCCACCCAGGAAGTCATACTCTCGATTCTGCAGGTTAGTTTTGCGGCAGGTAAGGCGTTCGGTAAACAGTTAGACTCGATACTAATTGGTAACCTTCTCCACTGATTTTATGCTCTACTGTAATATTCAAACCGTGAACGAAGGTGTCTATTGCCAATACCGTGCATCGCATTTAGTTCCGGACTATCTGGTGTGACCTTCGGATTCACCGGATATGTGAAGCTAATAACTAAGCCGTACGAAACGCAGAGAAGGTGCTAACGTTCTCGAGCGGTTTGAACCTCGATCCTCAGTCACACATGAAGTTGAGGTGGCAGTCATGAAATGGAGACTAACTTCCTCCTCTGATTCCGAATATATGCTCTCGATAAAGTGAGATAGTCTTCCCTGCGGGGGGAGGTCCTCCGCAAGAAGTTAGACTTTATAACAATTGGTAACATTCAGCAACGGTTTGACGGTCTGCGATAATTCTCAAACCGAGAAATTATATGCCTATTTCCAATACTGTTCAGCGCATTTACTCCAGATATACTTGGTATGTTTCTCGGAAACGCAGGATCGGTGATGCCACTGACTTAACTGTTCGACTCACGTAGAAGGTGGTAACGATCTCGAAGTGTCAGACCATCGATCTTCTAATTCGTACAAAAATTTAACGTGCCCCTCTAAAAAATGTCTCCTATTTTGTTCCCATGAAAACTAAGCAAGACACTCCCAACGGTAGATTGGGCTTCTCGGAAGGTACGGCCTTCGGTTTGACCGAGTGGTAACGATCTCGAACGGTTTGACTCCTGTATATCCTAATCCATACATGAAATTATCGTGGCCGACATTGGAATGTATACTAATTTGTTTCTCTGAACACGAAGATATAATGTCGATACATGGGGTTAGCATCTCGGAAGGTAAGGCCTTCAAAACAAAGTTTAGCTATATAGAAAAAGGTAACGTCCTACAGTGGTATGGCTCTGTACTTCAATATATATACCGTGAAATATCCGGACAAATGCCAATACTGCACAGTGGATTTGCTCCAGGAATACCTGGCTTGACTGGCGGAATCGCACGATGGGTCAAACTACTGTCTTAGCCGTTCGATTTTAAGGAATGTAGTAACGTTTTCGAAAGGTTTGACACTCGATCGTGTAATTGATACATGGCGTCAAACCGTCGCTCAACATTATTAAGTCAAATAAAGTAATTCTTTTTAACCAATACATTACCTTCCGAGAACCTACCCCGCTGCAGCGAGTGTCTATCTTATTTTTCTCGGAAACAAATGAGAAGATATTTCAGCAGACAGAAACCTCAGTTTCACGGATGTATAGCAAAATTGAGTGCCAAGCTTCGAGACCCTTAGCACCTAGTTCTAAAGTCGTACTGCTAAGTCAATAGCTTCACCGCCCCTATTATTCCGAGGATCTGACCGGGAATTCCGAGAGTCTATCCGCAGAATAGTACTGGCAATATACACCTTAATTCACAGTAAATATAGTTCAGAACATAATCAAATCGTTGTAGAACTTTACCTACTGGTATAGAGTCAACCTTTTTACAGAAGGCCTTACCTTCCGTGACGCTAAACCGCTGTATCGAGAGTATAACTTCGTGTTCAGGGAAGCAAGTTAGGATACGTTTAATGACGGGAACCTTATTCTAATTTTTGAGATTGAGGACAGATGGATAATCCGTTCGAGATCTTTACCACCTTCTTTGAGAGTCAAACGGCTAAGTCAATAGCTTTACGTATACTTTGATTCCGAGGGTGAATCCAGGTATTCTGCGTGTAGATTCGCAGTACAGTATTGGTAATAGTACCTTAATTAACGGTATAAATAGTGATATAGCGAACCGAACCATCATAGAACGTTACCTACTGGTATATGTTCAATCACTTTACCGGAAACCATATCCTCCGTGAACCTAACCCTCTGTAGCGACTGTCTGGAGAATGTTCGCGAAAACAAATGGCGACACATATTAGCGGACGGACACGACATGGTTGTGTGTAAATATCAGCATCGAGAGTCAAAGCGTCCGATAACGTGACCACCATCCATGAGGTTGGTGCGACTATGTCAATACTCTCACCTATCCTGTGATGCCGAGAGTCGAACCAGGTATTCCGGGAGTAAATCCTTTGAACTGTATTGGTGATAGCCGTCTTAATTCACGGATTCAATCTTAACACGTTGACGCATTCGCGGATATTCGGTGTCTGTTCCGTGCGGCGGCGCATAAACTAGTGATGCGCTGCATGGGGCGGAGCGGCACGGAATTATACTGTTCAATGCTTACGCCCTAATGCCCACTATCACGTTAGGAGGAAACTAACTTCCACTTTGACTCTTCGACGTTTCGAAGACTTCTTGTTACCGTTTTAGTGGAAGTTTTTTACTTTCTCCACGATTTTCCATGATGCGTTCTGAAAACCCGTGGAGATGGCCAAACAGGGGAAATCTTCGCGTATTGGAGTTTTGGGACCACGGGCGTTCGCTTGATCTTCGCATTGTACATCTTGAGGGAGGATAAGTCCTCTCACTTTCCGTTTATGTGGCCACTCGATATTTATGACCCCGCGCTTGGGAATGTCCTCGGGTGTAGAGCACGTGGCCCTCCTCCTGGCCCATTGCCAGCCAAGTTCTCCCTGCCAGAGCCCAAGTTCGTTCAAATAGGGGTTTAGCTTCTCGTGTTTCGGACCACGAGAAGTTTAGAACCGAAGGAATCTGACCCTTTCAAACGCAACAATTCTTTAGAAATACTGCGACCTATTATCGCACACGACGAAAATCGTTCTAGGACGTAGCGTAAGTTTTATGCGTAGATTATGTTGAGTGCGAGCGGCAATTTCGTCGAATCCCCGACTACCGATATCCAGGCGCCCAGGCAACTTGTAACATGCAAAGGGTCTCTGGGGCTCCGCACTGGAGTTTTGTCTCTAGGATCGCCAAAGAAAGATATATTGCCGGGCTTAGTGGCCGTGCACCATTGTGCCATTTTCCAGAAATATTCCCTTTCCCTTAGCCGATCGCGGGCCTAGGGGTGAGCTGCTAGAGGTATGCGAACTTTGACCAGCCTCTGGGCATTCGGCGGCCCAATTAGACGTTTAGGACCGCCCACACGTAATGATGGAAATCAGTGATTTCTGAGGGAACGAATACTACCCAGCTGGCACTTCTTATATAATGAGTGACCTAGTAAGTGGGGGTGATCATTGAGAGTTCAGACAGCGACACGTGGTTTACGGAGAGTTTAGAGTTGACGGCAAGTGAAGAAGACATTAGTTGGTATACGATGTGAGCATTGTGGGTTGTGCGAAGTTTTTATGAGGCGCGTGGTCAGTACAGTTCTGAAAGGTTCCCGAGTACACATTTCTTGCAGTACGTATAAAGGTAGTATGAAGTTTCCTTCCTTCTAGAAAGGCGGTTATCATTCTTCATTTTTCATTTTTGCCCACCTAAATATTAGATAAAATGGATGTGGAATTCAGTAATTCGTGTGCTGAATCTGTATCTGGAATCATGCGAAATGGACGACGAAATAGAACAATTTCATCATCATCATCGTACACGGCACGCGATAGGAGTACAACGGATGAAGAAGTTTCGGAGTCTGGTGTAGGGGATCAAGGTGATGATGCGGAACGGCGGAAAATAGCTGTAAAATTTGCATCAGAGGAAGAGTATTCAGAAGAAGAAGAGCTACTGATCAAGGAGACGGACTGCGACGATCCAGTTGCATTATATAAATTATTCTTCACGGACGAAATATTGGAGATCATCGTAGAAGAGACGAATAGGTGTGCTGCTCAGTGCATAGCGAACGCAGCATATGGCAGGAGACAACATCAACAAGCATGGAACCCCATTACGAAAAGTGATTTGAATACCTTTATTGGTATCGTGCTTGATATGCGTGTAGTGCAGGTTCCCGAAATTCGACTATATTGGTCCAAAAAGGCGATGTATGCGAATGCGCGTATAATGAAAGCAATGAAACGCGATCGATTCTTAGCTATATTGGAGTACTTGCACTTTTCTGGTAATGCTACGGCTAGAACCGAGGATCGGTTACACAAAATCCGAAATGTGCTGCATAAAATTCTTCGTGCATTCCAAGATGCAGTAAAGCCCGGTAAAAATATAGTAAGTGACGAAATTATGGTTCCGTGGACAGGGCGCCACAATTTTCGTCAATATGTACCAGGTAAGCGGCACAAATACGGAATAAAACTGTACAAATTCTGCCTTCCGGACGGATGTGCATATTTATGAATTGAAACGTGAATTCTAAAAGCACATTCTCATGATGTAGTCATGCCATTGATTCGAGATCTATTATTCGAGGGCCGGATTTTATTTACCGACAGTTTTTATACATGTATTCCTTTAGTCTAAGATCTTCTCACCAAAGCAACATATATTTGCAATGCATTCAAAATGAGTAGAAAGTTTCTACCGCCACAGGCAAAGCAGAATCAGAAACGGGGCAACATTATATCCCTTCGAAAATCGGAGCGACGTGAAATTTTTAAAGTGGACATGCACATGCAAAAATGCATGCGGTACAATATCAAGGTTAGAGAATATAACGATGATCAATCACTAGTGTCGCTCCGATCTCCTGACCGCAGCAACAAACAACACCCACCGTGTCCCTCCGGAAGCGTAGGTACATACGCAGACAATTGCATAAAATAACAGCAAGTTTAGCAGAATAACGTACAAAACGTACAATCAAATAATGCCAAAGTCACTTTTACAACGGAATACTAATTTTTATACCGAAAATTGAAAATTTTGATAAAAACTGAAAATATCATAACAGTAAATTACAGTATACGTAAATAAATGGTTAACCATGAAAAAACACGTACAGTACATTATCAAGGTTAATGAAATTATCATCTAAATCATATATATCACAATATATCGTATAAAATAACAAAGAATTTAACATAATATTGTCATAAACGTACGCTCACCGAATTCCAAGGGCACTTTCACTAAGATGTAAAATTTATTATGCATAAAAATTGAAAATTTTGAAAAAATAGACGAAAATATCAAAGCAGTTAGTTACAGTATGTAGTCATCAGTAGAAGTCTCCGGCAGAAAGCCATCGGCACATTATCATGGTTATACAAATTAACAGGCACCCTACAGCAGTGTTGCTCCAATCTAGCGAACGCAACTACAAGGCCACTCCAGTCGTGTCGTTCCGGAAGAGAAGGTTCGTATACAGATGGTCATATGGAATAACAATGTGTTTAATAAAATATTGTCATAAAAGTACACTCATCTAATTCCCACGGCACATTTCCTGAAAAGTAGAATTATTTAAATTAAAACTTGGAAATTATGAAAGAAAACCGAACGCATCATAACAGTAAATTACGGTACGCGTAAATAAATTGAAAACTGTGATAGAATGTATACGGTAAAAAAGCGATGTTAACGAAAGTAACGTAGACCATTCAGTAGAGCCATTTCATACTGCAGTACGCAACTACAAGAAGAGTGCAATCGGTTCTCTGCGGCAGCGTGCGTATGCATGCAGACAATCATGCAAATAACACCAAATATAACGAAATATTGTTATAATCGTACACTCAACTAATTCCGAAGACACATTTACGAAGAAATACAATTTTTTAATCAAAAATATGAAATTTTGGAAAAAACAGAAAGTATCACAGCAGTGAAGTACAGGATATATAAGTAAATGGGAGACTAGGAAATCATGCATACTCTTCAAAATCATGGATAAAGCATAAACTAACAAACAACACGTAGGAGTACAACTTCTCCCTGCTGCACGCATATACAAGACGTCGCCAGTCGTGCCACTCAGGCAGCGTAGGTACCTACACAGGCAATCATGTAAAATAACAATATGTATATCATAACATTGTCAGAAACGTACACTTAACTAATTGCAATGGAACGTTTACTAAGAAATACAGTTTTTTGGCTAAAAATTTAAAATTAAAAAATAAATTGAAAATATGACATTATTGTATTACAGTATGTATAAATAAATGAAAAAAACTGGGAAAGAATGCATGCGGAACAAAATCAAGGGGTGATGAAATTAACAAAGACCATCCAGTAATAACTCACCGATCTACCATGCGCAACTACAAGAGCACTACGGCCGTGTTGCTCTCCGGATATGGGTACATATAGTGACAATCGCATAAAGTAACATTAAATTTAACAAAACAGTGTCATTACAGCACACTCAATTAATTTCAAGGCAGGTTTCGTAAAAGAGACATTCCTTCAAATTAAGAATTAGAATATTTGAAGAAAATCGAGGATATCATAACAGTATATTGCACAGTGTAGAAACAAATAGAAAACAGCGAAATAATGGGTACGGTACAATAATATGGTTAAAGGAATTATCGAAGACCATACAGTAGTGCAGCACCGATCTACCGTAAGCAACTATTGTAACACTCCAGCCGTATCAATCCGGCAGCGTAGGCACGTATAGAGACAATCATATGAAGTGACAAAGAATTAAAGAAATTTTATCAAAACGTACACTCAACTAATCTCAAAGACACTTCAACTGGGAAATACAATTTTTTAAATTAGATGTTGGAAATTGTGAAAAAACAAAAATATTATGACAGTAAATTACCGTATGGGTAGGTAAATGGAAAACCGCGAAAGAATGCATACGGTACAATATCACGGTAGAAGCAATTTGCGAAGACCATCCAGTAGTGCCGCTCGGATCTGCCATTCGCAACTGCAAGGCCTCGACAGTGGTGCCGCTCCAACAGCGTAGGTACGTATGTAGAACTTTATATGAAATTACAATAAACTTTACAAGTATTGTCTTAAACGTACGCTGATCTAATTCAAAACCCATGTTGACTAAGAAATACAATTCTTCTAACAAAAAATTGAAAACTTTGAAAGAAATCGAAAATATCATAAGACTAATATGCAGTATGTATGAACTAATGGAAAACTGCGAAACAATGCACACGATACAAAATCAAGGCCAAAGAAATCAACGAAGACCATACAGTATAGCACTCCGGCCTGCAGTACCCAACTACAAGATGACTCTAGCCGTGTCGCACCGGTGTCGTAGGTGTGCATACAGACAATCATATATAATAACAACTAGTTTGTCACAGTATTGTCTTAAACGTTCACTCAGCTTCACCCAAAGACACTTTTAATTAGAAGACCAATTTTTTAAAATAAACATTGAAAATTTCGAATGAAATCGAAAATATCATAAAAGTAAATGATAGTTTGTATAGACAAATTGGAAATAGGGGAAAACATGCATACGGCACAATCTCAAGGTTGAAGAAATTAGCGTGCATCATACAGTAGTACCGCTCCGATATACCGAACGCAACTACAAGACCACTCCAGCCGTGTCGCTCCGGAGGTGATGGTACGTATAGAAACAATCATATAAAATAACAATAAGTGTAACAAAATTACTTCAAATATGTACACTATACTAATTCCAATGTCTCCATTACTAAGAAATATAATCATACAAAATAAAAATTGAAAATTTCGTTGAAAGTGGAAAATATCATAATGGTAACAGTAAATTACAATGTTTGTAAATAAATTGAAAACTGCGAAGGTATGTATACGGTACAATACTGTGGTAAAACAATTTAACGAAGTCCATATAGTCTGCGGCTCCGATATGGCATACGCAATTACAAGACATGTCCAGGCGTATCGCTTCGGAAACGTAGGTACGCATACAGGCAATTATATAATGTAACGACAAGATTAACAAAATATTGTCATGACAGTACGCTCAACAAATTCGAAACTAAGAATTACAATATAGTCAATTTATAAAATAGAATATACGAAATTTGGTAAAAAATCGGAAATATCATAACAAAATTTTACAATATGTAGATATAAATACAAAACTGGAAAGAATGCATATGATACAATATCTAGATTAAAGGAATTAACGAAGATCAAACAGTAGTGTCGCTACGAATACGTACAATCATAAAATACAACAACAAATGTAACACAATAATATCATAAGGGAACAGTCAAAAAATCCAATGACACTTTTGCTATAAAATACATTTTTTGTAACAAAAAAATGGAAATTTCTATAACAATTGTATATATCATACAAGCACACTACAGTGTGCATAAACAAATTGAAAACTAAGACGGAATGCATACGGTACAATATTACGGTTAAGAAATTAACAAAGAACATACAGCCGAGTCGCTTCGGTATAGCGAACGCAACTATATGAACACACCGGTCGTGTCGTTCCGGCAGTGGGAGTATGTGCAAAACAATCGTATAAAGTAAAAATAAGCTTAACAAAGAATCATCATACACTTAAACACTCAACAAATTCCAAGCACTCGTTTGCTATAAAATCAAATTTTTAAAATAAAGGTCGAATATTTTGAAAAAAAATCGAACATATCATGACAGCATATTACAGTACATATAAATAATTGGTAAACTGGGAAGTAATGCAAACGGTACAAGATCAAAGTCAAAGGAATTAACGTAGACCATCCAATATACTCCTCCGATATGCCGTACGCAACTACAAGGCGGAGCCAGACATGTCTCTCCGAAAGCTTAGGTATGTATACAGATAATCATATGAAATAGCAGTTAGTTTAACAAAATAATGTCATAAGCGTACACTCATTTAATTCCAAACATACTTCTTCTGAGAAATACAATTTTTTAACCTAAAGATGAAAAATTTTGAGAAAAGTCGAAAGTACTCTAATAGTAATATTCAGAATTTATAAATAAATAGAAAACGGCGAATGGGTGCATATGGTACAGTCTTATGGTTAATGAAATTAACGAAGACCATCCAGTAGAGCCACTTCGATCTGCAGTACGCAGCTGCAAGCCCACGCTGGTCGTGTCTCTCGCGAAGTGCAGGTACGTACACAGCCAATCATAGAAGTCAATAACGAGTTTAACAAAGTATTGTCATCAGTGGAAATTTAACCAATTCCAAGGAAACCGTTACTTAGGTATTCAGGTATATAAATTAAATATTGCAAATTTAGAATGAAATCGAAGGTATAACACTAAATTAGAGTATGTTTAAATAAATATGAAACATGGGGAGAAATGCATACAGGTCATAATCAAGGCTGAATAAATAAAGGAAGATCGTCCAGTTGTGCCGCACCGACATTCCGTACGCAAAAGCATGACATCGTCAGTCGCGTTGCACCCGCAGCGTAGGTATGTGTATAGAGAATCAGATAAAATAGCAGTATGTTTAACAAAATTTTGTCATAAAGGTAAACTAAACTGACTCCAAAGGCATATCCCATAAGGAATGCAATTTTGTAAACTAAGAATTGGAAATCTTGAAATAATCGGATATATCATAACAGTATATTGGAGTATGCAGACGTAAATGGAAAATTGGGCGAAAATTCATGCGGTTCAAAGACATGTTTAAACCGAATGACGACGACCATACTGTAGTCTCGCTCCGTTCGATCGTACCAAGCAGTAGGACGACTACAGCCGTGTCGGTACGGAAGCGTAGGTACATATACGGAGAATCGTATAAAATAACAGTAAGTTAACGAAATATTGTCATAATCGTCCATATGAATAATTGTAAAGACACTTTTACTACGTAATATTATGTTTTGTATCGAAAATTGAAAATATCATAACATTAAATTACAGCATGTAGACGCAAATGGAAACCTGCAAAATAATGCGTACGGTACAACATCAGGGTTAAAGAAATGAACAAAGAACATATGTCAGTGTAGCTCCGATTAGCGAACACAACTACAGGCCGACCCCTGTCGTGTCGCTCCTACAACGTAGGTACGTGTACAATCAATCATATAAAATATCAAAGAATTTAACATAATATTATCATAAATATACATACAAATCATTCCAAAGGCATTTTTATTAAGGAAAACAATTTTTTAATAAAAAAATTATAAATTTTGATGAAAATCGAATATATCACAACAGTCAATTACAGAATGTAAGAGCAAATCGATAACTGGGAAAGATGCATACTGTGCAAAATCACGGTTAAAGAAATTTACGAAGGCTATCCGGTATGCCGCTCCGATCTGCCGTAAGCAAGTGCAAGGCCTTACCAATCGTGTCGCTCAACCAGCGTCGGTGCGTATACTGACAATCACATAAAATATCAATCAGCACAAGAAGATAAAGAAATAAACGTACACTTAACTACTTCCAAAGATACATTTACTATGAAATACAATTTTTAAAACAAAACGTGAAAATTTTGGAAAATATCTGATATACCATACCAGAAAACTGCAGTATGTATAAATAAGTGGAGGACTCGGAGAAAATGCATACGGTACAATATCACGGTTAGAGAAGTTAACGAATATCATACAGTAGTGTCCTCCCGTTCTGGCGATCGCAAATGCAAGAGCACTCCAGCCGTGTCACGCCGGAATCGCAGGTGCGCATACAGGAAATCACATAAAATAGCAATCAGTTTACAGTATAACGTCATGAGGGTGCACTCAACTAATTCCAGAGACACTTTTACTACGAAATGCAATCATTTAAACTACGAATTGAAAATTATGAAAGAAATAGAATTTATGGTAACCGTAAGTTACAGTATGTACGAAGAAATGGACAACTGGGAAGAAATGTATACGGTACAATATTATGGTTGAAGAAATTATCGAAGATCATCAAGTATGCCGTACCGATCTGCCGTATGTAACTACAAGACCACTCCAGCCGCGTCGATCCGCAACTGTAGGCATGTATAGGGTCTATCATATAGAATAACAATGAAGTTAATATGATATTGTCGTAAACGTACAAGCAAATAATTCCAAAGACGCTTTTGCAAGGAAATAAAATTTTTGAGTCTAAAAATTGAAAATTTAAAAAAAAATCGAAATCATCATGACAGTAAATAAGATCGTTTGTAGATAATTAGAAAATTAGAAAGAATAAATATGGCAAAATATTATGGTTAAAGAAATTAACGAGTGGCATACTGTATGCCCGTTCTATCTGCCGTACACAGCTTCAAAATCATTCCAATCGTGTGGATACGGAAGCGTATGTACGTATACAAGGAGGCATATATGATATTAACAAGCTTAATAATGTATTGTCAGTAGCGAAAACTCAACCAATTCAGAAGGAAACGATACTGAGAAGTACAGCCTCTTAAATTAAAAATGGACAATTTTGAAAGAATATCGAAAATATAATAGTAAATTGTAATAAGTATAAATAAATAGAAAACATGGGGAGAATCGGTTGCAGGTTAAAATCAAGGTTAAAGAAATTAAGGTATATCACCCAGTTGTACTTCTCCAATCTTCCGAATACAACTAGAACGTCAACCCATTCGTGCAGATCCGCAGCGCCGATAGACATACGGTGACGAGCAGTGTTGCATCACAGCGATCTACCATACTTAACTGCAAGTTCACTTCCAGTCGTGTGGTTCCATTAGCGTAAGCACGTGTATAGACAATCATATAGTACAACATCAAATTCAACATAATATTGTTACAAACGTACGCTCAACTAATTCGAAATGCACTTTTACTAAGAAATACAATTTCTAAAATATATAATTTGCATGTTGCGATGAAAATAGAAAGTATCATAACAGTAAATTACAGTATGTAAAAATAACTAGATAGCTGCGAAGGAATGTGTACGTTACAATGTAAAGGTTAAAGAAATTAAAGAAGACCTTCCCGTAGCATCGCTCCGATCTGGCGTACGCAGCTACAAGGCTTCGATAGTCGTGTCACTCCGGCAGCGTGGGCAAGTATACAGACAATCATATAAAATAACAATGTACTTAAATAATTTGTCATAAACGTACACTCAACTAATTCCATATACACTATTACTAAGGAATTACAATCTTGTAAACTAGAAATTTATAATTTTGAAAAGAATCGGAAATATCAAAACAGTAAATTATAGTATGTATTACAAGGTCGAAAACTGCGAAAGAATGCAAACGCTACAATATCAAGCTCAAAGAAATTAACAGAGACCATGCAGCAGCATCGCACCGATCTAGTGAATGCAACTACGAGATAACTATAGCCGTGCGGTTTCGGCTGCGTAGATACGCATGGAGGTAATCCTATAATATAACTAAGAATTTAACGAAATATTGTCATAAACGGACACTCAACTAATTCCAACAACACTTTTACTATGAAATAGGATTTTTTTAATCAAAAATTGAAAATTTTGAACAAAATCTAAAATATCATAACAGTTAATTACAGTATGCAAGAGTAAATGGAAGTCTGGCACAAACTACATACTGTATAAGATCATGCTTCTAGAAATAGACGTAGGGCATCCAATAGGGTAGTTCGGATACACCGAACGCAACTACACGACCGCGCCAGCTATGTCGCTCCGGAAGCGTCGGTACATATACAGAGAATCGTGTAAAATAATATCGAATTAAACAAAATATTGTCATGAACGTACACTCAACTAATCCCAAAGACACTATAACAATGAAATGCTATCTTTTATACTAAAAACTGAAAATTTGGAAAAAAGTCGAAGATATCATAGCAGTAAATTACAGAACGTATAAATAAATAAGAGCCGGGGGAAAAAGTATGCGGTGCAATATAATGTATGCACAAATTAACGAAGATCGTACAGCAGTGTCGCTCCGATCTACCGAACGCATGTACAGGACTCCGCCAGTCGTGTGGCACCAGAAGCGTAGGTACGTGTGCTTTCAGTCATGTAAAATAACCAAGAAGTATGCAAAATATTGTCATAAACGTACACTCAACTAATTCCACAGTCACAATTACGAAGAAATAAAATTTTTTAAACCATGAATTGAAAATGTTGAAAAACGTCGACAATGTCGTAGCAGTAAATTGCCCACTGTATAAATAAATAGAGAGCTGCGATGGAATGCATATAGTGCAATATTAAGGTCAAAGAAATTAGCGAAGGCCATGCAGTAGTGTCGCTACAATCTTTCGTGCGCAACTACAGGACCACTCCACCAGTGTCGCTCCGGCATCCTAGGTACGTATACCGACAACCATATAAAATAACAATAGGTATAACAGAATATTGCCATAAACGTACACTTAACTAATTCCAAATACACTTTTACTAAGGAATACAATTTTTTACAATAAAAATCGAAAATATGGTTAGAAATCGGAAATATCAGAATAGTAAGTTACAGCATGTAGACTTAAATAGAAAACACCGAAACAATGCAAACGATACAATAACAAGGATAAAGAAATTAACAAACACCATACAGCAGTGTCGCTCCGATCTAGCGAGCACAACTACATGACCATTCCAGTGGTGTCGTTCCGTAAGCGTAGGTACGCACATAGGCAATCGTTTAAAATAACAGTAGGTTTAACAAAATACGATATAATCGTACACTCAACTAATTCTAAAGAAGTTTTTCCTAAGAAGTGCATTTTCTAAAATTAAAAATAGGACATTCTGTAAAGAATCGAATGGGTCATAAGGATAAATTACAGTATGCCGAAATACGTAGAAAAATGGGAGAAATGCATAGGTTACACTGTAATGGTTAAAGAAGATAACGAAGACCTTTCAGTATTGCCGCTCCGATTTACTTTATGCAGCTGCAACACCACCCTAGTCGTTTCGCCCGGGCAGCATAGAAGCGTATACAAACTATCATATAAAACAAGTAAGAATTTATCAAGATATCGACATAAACATACACTTAACTAATTAGAAAGGCGCTTTTACTAAAAAATACAATATGTATTATTATAAATTTGAAATTTCGAAAAAAAATCGAAAGTATCGTACCAATAAGTTACATTATGCAGAAATAAATGGAAAACGAAACAAAAATGCATACGATAAAATATCAACGCTAATGAAGTTAACGAAGCCGTTCCAGTATTGTCGCTCCGAGGTACCGTACACAGCTACAAGTCCATTTCCGCCCTGTCGCCCCGTTGCGTCAATGCGCATACGTTGACGGCCATATTCGAGTCTCACCGATAAACCGGACGCAACAACAAGTCCACTCCCGCCGCGTCGCTGCGGAGGATTATGTGCATATACTGAAAATAAATATAAAATTACGGTAAGTTTAACATAATATTTTCATAAACGTAAACTCAGCCAATTCAGAAGACACTTTTACTAAGTATTACTGTCTTTCATATTAAAAACTGGACATTTTGAAAACAAATCGAAATTGACATGGCATTCAATTGCAGTTTGTGTAAATAAATGGCTGACTGTGAAAAAGTACATACAGTTCTATTAGGGTTAAGGTAATTAACGAAGATCACACAGTAGCGTCGCTCAGTGTTCCCGAAACAAACAGCAAGTCTACACCACCCGTGCCGCTTCGTATGCGTAGGTACGTATACAAACACCATACAAATTTAAAATAAGATTCCTCATGATATTGTCATAAACGTACACTTGAATAATTCCAGGGAAACTTTCGCCGGGAAATACAATTTTTTAAAACAAAAATAGGAAATATTGAAAAAAAATGAAGATACCATAACAGTCAATTATAGTACGTACACAAAAACAGAAAACAGAGAAAAAATTCACACGGTACAAAATCAAGATTATAGAAATTATCGAAGACCATACAGTAGCGTCGCTTCGTTCTACCGAACGTAACAACGAGACCACTCCAGTCGTGCCGCACAGGAAGCGTAGGTACGTATACAGACAATCGTATAAGACAACTGTACGTTTAACAATATAATGCCATAACCGTACACTCAACTAATTCCAAAGACACATTTACTAGGGAATATAATTGTTTATAATAAAAATTGAAAATTATGAAAAAAATGAGAAACATCATAACAGCAAACTAAAGATTGTATAAATAGATAGGAAACGGGGGAAAATGCATACTGTACAAAATCAAGGTATTACAAATTGACAATGATCGCACAGTAATTCGGCTCCGTTCTACCGAACGCAACTGCAAGCCAACTCCAGCCTTGTCGCTCCAGAAGCGAAGGTTCGTGTACCGGCAATTATATAATGCAACAACAAATTCAAAAAAATATTGACATAGACATACACTCAACTCATTTCAAAGACACTAAGACACTTTTACTGGGAAATACAACTTTTTAAACAAAATGTGTAAATTTTGAAAAGAGGACGAAAATATCACAATAGCAAATTGGAGTATGAATATATATATATATATATATATATATATATATATATATATATATATATATCGATGACTGGGGAAAGAATGCATACTGCACAAGATCAAGGTTCAAGAAATTAACGATGGCCATCCAATAGGGTCGTTCCGATACCGAGAACGCAACTACAAGACCTCGCCAGTTATGTCGCTCAACCAGAGTAGGTACGTATTCATACCATCGTATACAGTAACAATTAGTTCAAGAAAATAATGCCATATGCGTACACTAAATTGAAAGTACACTTTTACTAAGGAATACAATTTTTTAAAATGAAAATTCAAAATTTCGAAGAAAGTCGAAAATACGATAACAGTAAATTTCAGTATTTATTAATATATTGGAAACTTTGAAAGAATACATGCGGTATAAAATTATCGTTAAAGAAATTAACGTGGACCATCCAGTAGTGCCGCACCGTTCTGGTGTACGCAACTACGAGACACTTGCGGCCGTGTCGCTCTGACAACGTAGGTACATATACAGATAATCGTATAAAATTACACTAAGCTTAACAAAGCCCAACGAGTCCTGTCGCTCCGCCAGTCTAGGTACATATACAGAAAGTCATGTAAAATAACAATAGTTTAACAAAATATAGTTATAAACGTACTCTCAACTATTTCCAAAGAAGTTTTTCCTATGAAGTGCAATTTTTAAAATTAAAAATATGACATTTTGTACAAAATCGAAAATGCCATGAGAATAAATTTCAGTATGCCGAAATACGTAGAAAAATGGGAGAAGTGCATAGGTTACACTGTCGAGATTGAAGAAATTAACGAAAACCATTCAGTATTGATGCTCCTATTTACTGTATGCAACTCCAACACCACCCTGACTTTCATATAAAATAACAAAGAATTTAATATGGTGTCGACATAAACGTACACTCAACTAACTCGAAAGACGCTTTTACTAAAAAATTCATTATTTAAAATAATAAATTTGAAATTTCGAAAACAAATCGAAATTGTCATAGCATTCCATTGCAGTTAATGTAAATAAATGGTTGACTATGGAACAATACATACGTTACAAAATCAAGGTTATAGATGTTAGCTAAGACCATCCAGTAATGCCGCTCCGATCAACCGAAAGCAACTACAAGACCACTGCAGTTATGCGGAACTTGGCAGTGTTGGTACGTATATGTACAATCATATAAAATAACAATAAGTTCAACAAAATAATGTCAGAATCATACACTGAACTAACTCCAAAGACACTTTTCCTAGGGAATACAGTTATATAAACTAAAAATTGAAAATACAGACAATCATGTAAAATAACAGTGAATTTAACAAATTAACGATACTTGCGTACACTCGACAAATTCCAAAGACCCTTTCACTGAGAAACACAATGTCTTTCAAACTATGAATTGAAAATTTAGAAGAAAATCGAAAATATCATAAGAGTAAATTACTGCGAAAGAATGCATAAGGAACCACAATAACGATAGCGAAATTAACGACGACCATCCAGTAATGCAATTTCGATTTACCGTACGCAACTAGAAGACCTGACCAGCAATGTCTTCGCTAGCGTATGTACGTATGCGGACAACCATATAAAATAACAATAAGATTTACCTCACAATGTTATAAATGTACACTCAACTGTTCCCAAAGGCACATTTACTAAGAAATACAACTTTATACACTGACATTCGAACTATTGATGACAATAGAAAATGTCATATTAGTAAATTATAATATGAATGCATAAATGGTTAACATGTAAGAAAAGCATTCGTTGCAAAATCAAGGTTAACGAAATTGAGGAAGACCTTCCAGTAGTGCCACACCGTTCTGTCGTACGCAAATACAAAACCTCACCAGTCGTGTCGTTCCGACAGCGTACGTACATATACAGACATTCATGTAAAATAACATTGAATTAAAAAAAATATTGTAATAAACGTACTCTCAACTAATTCCAATGAAACGTTTACTCAGAAATACAATCATTTGAACTGAAAATTAATAGTTCGATGAAAATCGAAAATATCATAATAGTAATTCACTGTGCCTATGAATACATAGAAAACAGCGGCAGAATACATGCGGTACAAAATAATGGTGAAAGAAATTAGCGAAGACCATCGAGTATGCCTCTCGGATCTGATGTACGCAACTACACCACATCGCCAGTCGTGTTGTTCCGGCAGCGACGGCACGTGTAGAGACAATAATAAAATAACAATAAGTTTAACAAAACATCGTCATATACGTACACTAAACTAATTTCAAACACACTTTTAATGAGAAGCACAATTTTTTAAAATAAGGATTGACAATCTTTGAAGAAAATCGAAAATATTATAACAGTAAATAACATTGTGAATAAACAAATGAAAAACTGGGAATAAATGCATACGGTGCAAAATTACGGTTATCGAAATCAACGAAGCCCATCCACTAGTGACGCTCCGATATGCCGTACGCTACTACAAGACCTCGCCAGTCGTGTCGCACAGGAAGCGTAGGTAAGTGTAGAATCAATCAGACAAAATAACAAAGAATTTAACATAATATTGTTATAAGCGTGTAAACAAATATTTCCAATGGCACTTTTGCTAGGTAATACAATTTTTTAAATTGAAGATTGGAAATGATGAAGAAAATCGAAAATATCAATACAGTGAATTTCAATATGAAGAAATGAGAAGAAAACTGCGAAAGAATGCACTCGGTACAACATTGAGGTTAAAGAAATTAACAAAGACCATACAGCAGTGTCACTCCCATATACCTTACGCAAGAGCAAGTCCACTCCTGTCGTGTTGCTTTGGAGGCGTAGGACCGTATAGAGAAAATCCTGTAAAATAACGACAGGCATAACAGTAGATTGTCACAAACGTATTCTCACCTAATTCAAAGGACACTTAGAGCAAAAAAAAATTCTGGTAATTATAAAAATGAAAATATTGAAATGAATGTAAAATATCACAACAGATAATTCAGCATATAGATATAAATAGGAAACTGCGTGAGAATGCTTACGGTACAATATTTAGGATAATGAAATTAACAACAGTCATGTCGCTCTGACCTACCGAACGCTACTGCAAGACCACACCATTTGTGTCGCTCCAAAACCGTAGGTATATATACAGACAATCATACAATGCAACAACAAATACCATAAAATATTGTTATAGACGTAGATATAACTAATTCCTGAGACACTTTTCCTATGAAATAAAAATTTGAAAATTCTGACAAAAATTGAAAATATCATAACTGTAAATTGCAGTACGTATAAATAAAGTGAAAACTATTAGGAAATGTGCACGGTACAAAATCAAGGTCAATGACATTATCGAAGACCATACAGTGTGCCACTCCCATGTGTCGTACGCAACTGCAACACCACTCCAGCAGTGTCGCACCGGAAGCGTACGCGCGCATACAGGCAATCATCTAAAATAACAAAGAATATAATAAAAATATTGCCATTGACGTAAACACAGCTAATTCCAAAGCCAATTTTAATGAGAAATACAATTCTCGAACCGAAAAATAGAAAATTGTAAAAAAACCGAAAATATCGAAACGATAAATTACACTATGTAGAAACAAGTAGAAAGCAGCGAAAAAAATCAATACGGTACAATATCATGGTGAAGGAAATTAACGAAGATCGATCAGTTCTGTCGCACCGATCTGTCGTACGCAAGTACAAGATAAGTACAGCCGTGACGCACCGGAATCGAGTGTAAGTATACAGACAATCATATAAAATAACAACAAAAATAACAACATATTGCCATATACATAAACTCCACTAATTCAAGTGACACTTTTACCATGGAGTACAATTATTTAAATTAAAAATTCTAAATTTTGAAACAAATCGAGCATATCATAAACGTAAATTACAGTATGTATAAATATATGGAAAACTGCGAATGAATGTATACAACGTGTGTCGGTGGTTTTACGTGCGGCACCTGCCACAAGGGCTCATCCACACGGCCCTCATGGGCACGGGATTGGGATTCGCCCAATCAGCGTGGTGTGTGGCGCACCTTACCACACACCTACCAATTAGCCCGCGGCCCCCAAGTACCGCGGCGCCAACCATGGGTCGGCAGGGACCTTTCTAAATCCCTACTGGCTCTACAGGCCAGCGCTGAGGAGACCTCACGCCGCTCACCCGTGGAGGATCTAACCTGTCCGAAGATGGGGCCCCCTAACCCGCGATATGGGCTTACCACTGCCCCATCGAGGCCAAACCAAGCACCCGGGGGGGGGGGCGAACCGAAGCCGCCCCCCCAGGGCTCGAACCGGTTCCCGAGGTACCAGTTAATGCAGGGCCATACTGGTCATACCCCTCGCAATGACACCTTACTTCCTGAATGAGGTGCTTGCTCACTCTCGGCCTAGGTTGGGCCGACTCGGGCACCGTGGGTTCGTCATACCCATACTGCAGTGGGACCCGAAGGCCCACTGCAGTCCCTGCGGGGATAATTGCATACTGTAGAATATCAAGGTTAAAGAAATTAACAAAGATCATACAGCATTGTCGCTCCGATCTACCGATCAGTACTACTGCACCAATCCAGCCGTGTCGCTCCGGTAGCGTGGGTACGAGTAACCAAGAACTTACCGAATATTGTCATAAACATACACTCAACTAATTCAAAAAACACTTTCACAAAGAAATACAATTTAAACAGGGGGAAAAAATTCAAAATATTTACAAAAATCGAAATCATCAGAACGGTACATAAGAGTATGTATCAATAAATGGAGACTGAGAAAGAATGCATACGGTACAAAATCAAGGTTAACGAAAATAACAATGGGCATGAAGTAGTACAACTCCGAACTGCCGTGTGCAACTACAAGACCTCGACAGTCGTGTTGCTTCGCCAGTGAAGGCGTGTATACAGACAATCACAAAAAATGTCATCAGGATTAACAAAACAATGCCATAATCGTGCACTCAATTAATTCCAAAGACACATTTACTCGGAAATATAATTTCTTAAAACAAAAATTAGAAATTTGGAAAAAATCGAAAACATTAGAATAGTAAACTACAGAACTTACAAGTATACAGAAAAACTGGGATGAAATGCAGACGGTGCAAAATCATGGGTAAAGAAAATAACGATGTTCGTACAGTAGTGGCGCTCTGATATACCGAATGCATTTACAAGACCGCTCCAGTCGTGTCGCTCCGCAAGCAAAAGTATGTTCGTACGTTTACAGGCGATAAATACATAAGATCAATATGTTTACAAAATGATGTCATAAGCGTAGACTCATTTAATTCCAATCACACTTTTTAGAAGGAATACAATTTCTTAACAGAAAAATTGGAAATTTTGAAGAAAATCTAAAATATCATAACAGTAAATTGTAGTATGTAAGAATAAATAGAAATCTGCGATATAAAATAGGAATAAGGTATACAAAATATAAATGGGAATATATATGCCATATAAAGTAAGGATAAGGTTAACAAGATATTGACTTAAACGTACACTTAACTAATGCCAAAGCACTTATCCTTAAACGTGCAAATTTTGATATTGGAAGTTGGAAACCTTGAAAAAAATAGAAAATACGATAACAGTAAATTGCACTATGTATAAATTGAATGGAAGTCTGGGGAAAAATGTGTACGGCATATAGTGAAGGTTAAAGGAATTGAGGAAGGACATCCAGTAGTGCTCCGCCGTTCTGCCGTACGCAACGATAAGACACCGCCATTCGTGTCGCTCCGGCAGCGTAGGTATGTATACAGATAGTCATATAAAATAACAATAAGTTTAACAAGATATTGTCGTAACGGGACCTTCAACTAATTCCAAAGGCATATTTACTATGAAATACATTTTATTGAACTTAAAATTGATAACATTGGAAGAAATCGGAAATATCGTAAGAGTAAAATAGAGTATATATAAATATATGGAGAAGAAGGAAAAAATGCATACCACACAAAATCAGGCACAAGAAATAAATAAAGACCATACGGTAGTGCCGCTCCGATATACCATACGCAAATATGGACCGCTCCAGCCGTGTCGATACGGAGGCGTTGGTATGCGTACAGACAGTAATGTAAAATAACAATACGTTTATCAAAATAATGTCATCAACGTACACTCATCTAGTTCCAAAGGTACTTTCCCTAAGCAAATCAGTTTTGAAAATTAATAACTGGCAATATTGAAAAAAATTGGAAATGGGATAACAGAAAATTTCAGTATGTATAAATAAATAGAAGACTGTGGAAAAATACATACTGTAGAAAATCAGGGCTAAAGATGTTAACGAAGACCATCCGGTAGTGTCGCTCCAATCTACCGAATGCAACAATAAGACTACTCAAGCGTAGGTACGTATACAATTAACCTCACAAAATAACAAAGAATTTAACATAATATTGTCATAAACGTACACGCAAGTTATTTCAAGGCACATTTAGTAGGAAATACAATCATTGAGTCTAAAAATTCATAATTCTGAATAAAATGTAATATATCGTAACATCGCATTAGAGTATGTATAAATAAATGAATGCTGGGAAAAAATGCGTTCGAATCTATATCAAGGTTAATAAAATTAAAGGAGATCATCCAGTAGTGCCGCTCCGGTCCGCCGCGCGCAACCAGAACCCCTCGATAGTCATGTTGCTCTGGCGGCGTTGGTACGTATTCAGGGTGACATATAAAATAACAAGGTCAACAATGTAATGTCATAAACATACGTTCAACTAATTCCAATGGCACTTTTAATATATGGAACATTTTTGGAATTAAAGATTTTAAATTATGAAAAAAAAAAATATCGGAGCATTTAATTACATTATGTATAAATAAATGGGAGACAGGTTAAAAATGCATACGGTTCAATACCAAGGTTAAAGAAATTAACGAAGGCCATGCAGTAGTGTCGCTCCTATCATCCAAAAAATATCAAAACACTAAATTACAGTATGAATAAATAAATGGAAAACTGCGGAAGAATGCACACGGCACAATATCAAGGATACAGAAATTATCGTAGATCATCCAGTAGCGTCGCTCCGGCAACGTATGTACTTGTACAGACAATCATGTAAAATAACAACAAATTTAACAAAATATTTTCATGAACGTCCACTTAACTAATCCCATTTACACTTTTGGTAGCAAATAAGACTTTTAAAGTAAAGAATTTGAAACATAGAAATAAGTTGAATAGCCCTTTACAATAAAGAACAATATGAAGAAATAAATAGGAAATTGAGCCAGAATGCATACGGCACAACATTGAGCCGAAGGAAATTATCGAAAACCGTATAGTGGAGTCGCTACTACATACCATACGTAACTGCATGCCTACTACAGACGTGTCGCTCCGGCAGTGTTGATACATTCAGAGACAATCATATAAAATAACAACGAATTTTGCAAAACATTGTAATATGCGTACACGCAACTAATTCCAAAGATACTTCTCTTGAAAAGTCATTTTTGATATTCAAAATTGAAAATTTTGAAAAAAACTGAAAATATCATAACACTAAATTACAGTATGCTTAAATAAATGGAAGTCTTGGACAAAATGCATACTCTACAAAATCAAGGTTCAAGAAATAAGTGATGACCATCCAGTAGTGCCACTACGAACGGCCGTAAGCAACCACGTGACATCGCCAGTCCTGGAGCTCTGGCAGCATAGGTACGTATACAGATAATGATATAAAATAACAACAAGCATCGGAAAATATTGTAATGGAACCAAAACTCACCTAATTCAAAAGAAACCTTTACCGAGAAATACAATTTTTTAAATTAAGAATTGAAAATATTTGTAAACATGGAAAATATGATAGCGGTAAACTGCATCCTGCAGAGATAAATCGAAAACAGCGAAAGATCGCATGCGATGCAACATTAAGGTTAAAGAAATTAACAAGGCCATACAGCAGTGTCGCTCGGATCAACAGAGCGCAACTACAAGACCTCTCGAGTTGTTTCGCTCCGGCAGCGTAGGTGCGTATACAAACAGTCTTATAAAGTATCAAAGAATTTAACAATAACAATATTGTCACAAACGTACACGCTACTAATTCGAAGGTACGTCTACCAAAAGATACAATTTTTAAAACTAACAATTGGAAGTTTGAAGAAAAATTGAAAGTATCGATACAGTAAATCACAATATATATAAATTAATGGATGACGGGAGAAAAATACATATGGTACAAAATCAAGGTTACAGAAATTGGCGAAGGCCATACATTATTATCGCTCGGATTTATCGGCCGCAACATCAGGAACACTCAGGACGTGTCGATCCGAAAGCGTTGGTGCGCATACAGGCAATCATGTAAAACAATAACGAATTCAACAAAATATTGTCATAAACTTAGACTTAACATAATCATAAGTAAGTTTTACTGTGAAATACAAATTTTTAAACAAAATATTGATAATTTTGGAAAAAAATTGAAAATATCATATCAGTGTATTACAGTAAGTATAAACAAACAAAAAAACATGGGGAAATATACATTCGGTACAAAATCAATGTTATAGAAACTAAAGAGGGCTATCGAGTAGTGCCACACCATTCGGCCGTGCCTACCTACAATGCCTCGCCAGTCGTTTTGGCCTGGCAGCGTAAGTACGTATACAGACAGTCACATAAAATACCAACAAATTCAACAAAACATTCTCATAAATCTGCACTCACCTAGTCAAAAAGACACTTTTGAGGAAAGAAATACAATTTTTTTAAAAACGAATTGAAAATGTAGGAGAGAATGGAAAATACCATAACAGCAAATTACAATATTATAAATAAATGAAAACCCGCTAAAGAATGTATACGGTTCAATGGAATGGTTAAAGAAATGGACGAGAACAATCCAGCAGTGCCGCTTCGAGCTACCGAACGCAACTAAAG
The DNA here is from genome assembly GCF_051020765.1 of Lasioglossum baleicum. Classification (NCBI taxonomy): domain Eukaryota; kingdom Metazoa; phylum Arthropoda; class Insecta; order Hymenoptera; family Halictidae; genus Lasioglossum; species Lasioglossum baleicum. The sequence goes on from NW_027469179.1 coordinate 366,242, forward strand.
GACATTGCCAGTCGTGTAGACACGGCAGCGAGCGTACGTATACAGAACATATAACATAGCAGTAAGTATAAGAAAATAGTGTCATAAACGTACAATCAACTAATTTGAAGGCACTATTCCTAAGAAATATAATTTTTAAAAGTAAAAAATGGAAATTTAAAATAAAATCGAAAATATCATAATTGTAGATTACAGTTTGTATAAATAAATAGAAAACTGGGCAAAAATACATACTGTACAAAATCGTGGATAAAGATATTAGCGAAGACCATACACTAGTGCAGCTCCGATCAACCGAAAGCAACTACTGCACCACCCCAGCCGTGTCGCATCGGAAACGCAGATACGCATACGCCACAATCATATAAAATAACAACCATATTATCAAAATATTGTCATAAACGTAAACTCAACAAATTCCAAGGCACATTCACTAAGAAATACCAATTTTTAAAATAAAAATTGAGATTATTGTTAAAAATAGGATATATCATTACAATATATCACAGAATGAATGAATAAATAGAAAATTGGGGAAAGTGTATGTGGCTCAAAATGATGATCTAAGAATGTAGTGAAGACCATACAGTTTGGGGCACCGATCTTCCGTAAGCAACTTCAAGACCACTCCAGTCGTGTCGCTCCGGTAGCGTAGGTACGTATACAAATAATCACATAAATGAACAACTAATTAGAAAGACACTTTTCTTAAGAATACAATTTTTGAATGTAAAAATTGGAAATTATGAACAGAATCGAAAATTAATTACCAGTAAATTACGGTATATAGATATAAGTAGGAAACTGGGAAACAATTATTACGGTACCATATTAAGGTTAAAGGAATTAACAATAACCATACAGGATTGTCGCTCCAGAAGCGTAGGTACATATAGAGGCAATAGTATAAAATAACCAAAAATTTAATAATATATTGTCTTAAACGTACACTCTACTAATTCGAAGGCAGACTTCATTCGAAATACAAATTTTGTAAATTAAAAATTGAGAATTTTGAATAAAATCGAATTCATCGTAACAGTAAGTTACAGTATGTCGAAATACATTGAAAACTGCGAAAGAATGTCGACCGTCCAAAATCAAGGTTAAAGAAGTTAACAAAACCCATTCAGTACGCCGCACCGATCGGCCGTACGCAACTACAAGACCACTCCAACCGCGTCGATCCGGAAGCGTAGGTGCGCATATAGGTAATCATATAAAATAGCAGTAAATTTAACACAATAATGCCATAAACGTAAGTTCAACAAATTCCAAAGGCAACTTCACTAAGAAACACAGCTTTTTCAACCAATAATTGAAAATTTCTAACCCAATCGAAAATATCATGATAGTCAATTACCGTGTTTGGAAATAAAGAGAAAGTTGCGATAGGATGCATACGGTACAATATTATGGAAAAAGAAATTAACGAAGGTAATCCACTAGTGCCGCTCCTATCTGCCGCACGCAAACAAGGTCTCGCCAATCTTGTCGCTCCGGCAGCGTAAATATCTGAGCAAACGATCATATAATATAGCGACATATTCAACAAAATATTGTCATAAACGTACACTCAACTAATTCCAATGTCTTGTTTCATAAGAATTATAATTTACGAAATAAATATTTTGAAATTATGTAAATATCCGAAATATCACAATCGTATGTTACAGTAGGTGGAAACAGATAGAAAACTGTGAAAGAATGCAGACGGTACAACATCAAGGATAATGGAATTAACAAAGACCATCCAGTATGACGCACCGATCTGCTTTACGCAATTACAAGACCTCGCCAGACGTGTCTTGCTGACAGCGCAGGTACGTATACGACGAATCATACGATTTAAAAACGAATTTATCATTATATTGTCATGAACGTACACACAAATAATTCGAAAGATACATTTACTGAGAAATACAATTTCTGAAATTAGGAACTGGAAATTTTGAAGAAAATGGAATATATCACAAAGTATATTGCAGTGTGTACAAATAAATTGAAAACAGCGAATGAATGCATATGGTACAATATAATTCTTTAGGAAATTGACGAGGACCATTCATTATTCCACCGCGATCTGCTACACGCAGCAGCAAGATGACACCAGTCGTGTCGCCCGGCAGCGTAGGTACGTAGACAGTATATAAAATAAGAATAAGTTTAAAATAATATTAAATTTGTGAGTGTACAATATTATTATAAAATAATACTGTACACTCCATTAATTACAATGCCACTTTACCAAATATACAATTTTTAAAAATAAAAACAGAAAATGTTGTTAAAAATCGAAAATATGAGTAAAGTGAATTACAATATGTATAAATGAGTAGAAATTTACGCATGAATGCACTCGGTACAAGATTGAGGTTAATGAAATTAACAGAGACCATACAGCAGTGTCGGTCCGATATACCTTAAGCAACTGCAAGTCCACTCCTGTCGTGTCGCTTTGGAGGCGTTTGCACGTAAAGAGCAAATCCTATAAAATAACAGTAAGCATACCAAGTTATTGTCATAATCGTAATCTCAACTAATTCAAAACACACTTTTCCAAAAAAATAAAATTTTCGTAATTATAAACATGAAAATTTTGAAAAAATATCGATAATATCAAATCAGTAAGTTACAGTAGATGGAGATAAATAGAAATCTGCGAAACAATAAAAATGGTACAATATCAAGGATAATAAAATTAAAAAAGATCATACAGTATGCCGCTCCGATCTGCAGTACGCACTTACAGGACTGTATGTGGAGTAAAACACCTTGTTCAGAGGGAGGAACTAGTATATTGTTTAGCCTCGAGCGCCATAATTTCATGCAGGAATTATAAGATCGAGGGTCAAATCTCTCGAAAACGATACCACCTTCTGTGAGAGCCGAACGGCTGTGTCAATAGCTTCAGCCATACAATGATTCCAAGAATAAAACCAGATATTCCGGGAGTGAATCCGCTCAACAGTATTGCCAATAGACATCTTAATTCACGGTTTGGATATTAAAATAGCGCGTCCAACCGTTCGTGAATGTTACCAATTATTACAAGGTCAAACGCCATAGCGATGACCATACCCTCTGAAAAACTAACGTGCTGTATCGGAGTATAACCTCGTGTACAGTGAAAGCAATTAGTATCCATTTGATTGTCGGCACGTTAACTTTATGTATGAAATAGAAGATCGATAGTCAAACCGTTCGAGGACGTTACCGCCCTCTTTGAGAGACGAACGGATAAGTCGATAGCTTCAACTATCCGATAATTCCGAGAGACTAACCCGGTACTCCGAAGCAAATGCGCTGAAGAGTATTGACAATAGGTACCTTAATTCGCGGAGTGAATATTAAAATAGGGAGTCACACCGTACAAGAACGATACTAATTTCTATAAAGTATAGTCGTTTACTGAATGCCTTACCGTTCCAGAAGCTAATCCGACCTATCGAGAGTATAGCTGCGTGTCTATGGAAACACATTAGTATACAATTTAGTGACGACTCCTTAAATTCATGTATGAATTAGAAGATCGAATGTCAAACCTTTTGGCAACGTTGCCGCCTTCTGTGAGACATAAACCGCTAAGCCAATACTTTCACGTTTGACGCTCGAACTTCTCATACATACATGAAATTAAGGTGCCCGTCAATAAAATGTATACTAGTTTGTTCCTCTGAACACGGCGATATACTTTCGATACAGCGGGTTAGTTTCTCGGATGGTAAGGTCTTCTGTCCAACGTTTGACTTTATACCAAATGGTAACGTTCTAAGCGGTTTCACGCTCTACTTTAATATTTAAACCCTGAATTAATCTGTCTATTGCCAATGCTGTGCATCGGGATTACTCCCGGAATGACTGGTTTGGCTCTCGGAATCACAGAATTAGTGAAGGTACTGACATAGCTGTGCGACTCTCATAGAAGGTGGTAAAGATCATGAGCAGTTTGTCCATCTGTCTCCTAACTCAGAAATTAAAATATGGTGCCCGCCACTAAAATGTATACTAATTTGCGCCTCCTAACACGAAGAAATAATCTCGATACAGCGGATTAGCTTCTTGGATGATAAGGCCATCGGTAAAGTGTTTGACTTTATACCAATTGGCAATACTCTCAAACGGTTTAACGCTCTGCTTTAATATTCAAACTGTGAATTATGGAGTCCATTTCCAAAACTGTCCAGTGGACGTACTCCCGCAATACCTGGTTTGACTCTACCAATAACAGGATAGGAGAAGCTTTTGACTAAGCCGTTCGCCTGTCACAGATGGTGGAAATGTTCACGAAGGATCTGACATTCGACCTTCTAATCAATGCATGAAATTAAGGTGCTCGCCACTAAAATGCAGCCTAGTTCGTACTTCTGAACTCGGTGTTTTACTATCGATACAGCGGGCCAGTTCCTCGGAAGGTAAGGTATTTTGTAAGAAGTTTAACCCTACAAGAATAGGTAATGCCTTACACCGGCTTGACAGCCTGCTCTATGATTCCAACCGTGAATTGCCTTTGCTATTGCAAATACTGTCCAGTGGAATACCTGGTTTAGGTTTCGGAATCACAGGATATATGATGCTATTGACTTAGTCATTCGTCACTCATAGAATGTGGTAACTTAATCGAAAGCTTTGAATCTCGATCGTCTTATGCGTAATGAAACTAAGGACCCCGTCACTAAGGTGTTTACTATTGTGTCTCTCTAACGCGTAGCAATTCTCCCGACGCGGCTGGTTAGCTTCTCGGAAGGTACGTCCATCAGTGAATAGTTAGACTCTATATCAAAAGGTATTGTTGTACAATTGTGAGAACCTGTACTTCAATATTTATACCGGGAAGTAGGGTTTTTAATGCCGATAGTGTACAGCGGACTTTCTCCCGGAATACATGGTTCGTCTCTCGAAATCACAGGATAGGTGCAGTTCTTGACATAGTCGTTCGATCACCAAAGAAGGTTGTCACGATCACGAACGGTGTAACTATAGATCTTCCAATTCATACGTGAAAGTATGGTGCCCGTTATTAAAATGTATACTAATTTCTTTCCCTGAACACCAAGTTATACCCACGATACAGCGTGTTATGTTCACGAAAGGTAGGGTATCCGGTAGTGAGTATGACGTTTTCCCCATTTGTAACGTTCTCCAGGGCTTTGAGTCTGCGCTTTAATATTCATACCGTGTGTTGTGGTGTCTATTTTCTATTCTTTTCAGTGCATTTACATCTGGAATACCTGATTTTCCTCTCCGAATCACAAGATAGCTGCAGCAATTTACTTACATGTGCGAATTTCAAATATGGTAATAGGGTTTTCGAAAGGTTTGGCACTCGACATTGAAACACATACATGAAATTAATGTGCTAGTCATTAAAATGTATACTAATTCGTCCATCTGGACACGAACTTATACTCTCGATGATGCCTCTGCGCTTCGCGGAAGGTAAGGCCTTCGGTAAATCGTTTGACCTTATACGAATTAGAAAGGCTCGCAAACGGTTTGACGCTCTACATTAATATTCAAACCGTGAATTAGACTGCCAATTGCCAATACTCTTCAGCGAACTTACTCTCGGTTTTCCCGGGTTATCTCCCAGAATCACGAGATAGGTGGAGCTACTGATTAGCTGTTCGAGTCACAAGGAAGGTGGTCACGCTCCCGAACCGTTTGACAATCGACAAACTAATTCAGACATGAACTTACGTCGCCCGTCACTGAAATGAATACTAGTGTGTTTCCCTAAACACGAAGCTATACCGTCGGTACGGCGAACGAACTGTTCGAACGGTAAGGCATTCGGAAGACGTTTGACTTTATAGCAATTGCTATCATTCTTGAACGGATTGACGCTCTACTTTAACATGCAAACCGTGGATTAAGGTGTCAGTTGCCAATAAACTTCAACGGTCTAACTTCCGGATTACCTGATTTGACTCTAGGAATCACAGGATGAGTGAATCAATAGACTTAACCGTCCATCTCGCGCGTAACATGGTAAGGTCCTCGAACAAATCGACACTCGATCTTTTAATTCATTCATGAAATAAAGGGGCCTGTCACTAAAATGTGCACTAATTTTCTTCTCTATACACGAAGTTGTACTGTCGATGCAGCGGGTCAGGTACGCGGACGATTCGGCCTTCGGTAAAACGTTTGACTTTATAACAGATGGTAACGTTCAAAAACGGTTTGACGCCCTATTTTAATATTCACTCCGCGAATTAAGATATCTATGTCGAATACTCTTCAGCGCCTTTTCCCTCGGATTACATGCTTTGACTCTCGGAACCTCAGTATAGGTGAGGCCATACACTTAGCCGTTCGTCTCTAACAGAAATGGGTAACGTTCCCGAACTGTTTGATCCTCGATCTAGTAATTCGTGCATGAAGTTAAGGTGCTGGTCACTGAAATGCAGACTAACATTTTTGTCTGCTCACGAATCTATATTCTATATACAGCAGGAAAGCATTTTGGGCGGGATGGTCTTCAGTAAAGCGTTTGACTTTATAGCAATTGGTAACGATATACACCGTTTTGACGGTCTGATTTAAATATTCAAGAGTATTGGCAATAGACACCTTAATTAACAGCATGAATACTAAAGCACTGTTCAGCTTATTTACTCCCCGAATACCAGGTTTCATGTGATTCCCGGAACCACAAGAAAAGGTGGAGATGTTGACTCAGCCGTTCGAGTCTGAAAGAAGGTGGTAACGTTCTCGAAAAGTTGGTAACTAGATCTTCTAATTAATACATGATATTATGGTGCCGTCACATAAATATGTTACTGGTTCGTTCCGTTGACCACGGTTTTATACTCTAGGAACGGCGGGTTAGCTTCTCCGAAGGTTAGGCCACCGATAAAATGTTTGATTTTATACCAATTGGCAACGCTCTAGAGCGGTTTGACGCAGTACTATAACATTTTAACCGTGACTTAAGGTGTTAATTGCCAATACTGTTTCGGGGATCTACTCCCCAAATACCTGGTTTCACTTTCGGAATCACAGGATATGTGATGCTATTGTCTCAGCAGTTCGACTCTCAAAGAAGGTGGTAACGTTCTCGATCGGTTTGACTCTCGGTTTTGCCAGTCATACTTAAAAATAAAGTGTGTTTCGGCTAAAATCTCTACCAATTTGTTTCCGTGAACACTAAGCAAGACACTCTCTACACCGGGTTAGGGTTTAGGAGGATAAGGCCTTCTGTAAAGGTTTGACACTATACCAATGGGTAACGTTCTACTATGGTTTGTCGCCCTACTTTAGTGTTCATACGGTGAACTAACATATCCATCGGCTATACTGCACTGTGGATTGAGACCCGGAGTACCTAGTTTGTTTCTCTGAATCACAGGACAGGTTAAGCTATTCACATAGCCGGTCGACTCTTAAAGGAGGTGCTTACATTCTCGAACGGTTTGACCATCGATCTTCAAGTTAACTTGAAGTTATCTTTCCGACACTGAAAGGAATACTAATTTCTTTCTCTCAACACGAGGTTATACTCATGATACCGCGGGTTAATTTTTCGGTGGGTATTGTTTTCGGCAAAGCGTTAGTCTTTATAGCCACTGGTAACGGTTTCAAACGGATTTTCGCTTTACGTTAACATTAAAACCGAGAATTAATGTGTCCGTTCCCAACAGTGTTCAGAGGGTTTACTCCCGGAATACCTGGTTTGACCCTGGGCATCACAGCATATATGAAGTTATTGAAACAGATGTTCGATTCTCTAAGAGGGTGGTAACGTTCACGTTCCGCTTGATCATCGATATCCTCATTCATACATGAATTTAAGGTGCAGTTACTAAAATGAATACTAATGTGTCTCTTTGTACACGAAGTTATACTCTCGGTACGGCGGGGCAGCTTCTCTGGCGGTAATGTTTTCGGTAAAGGAATAATGTTATACGATATTGTTATGTTCCTGAACGGTTTGACTCACTACATTAAAAATCATGCCGTGAATTATTGTGTCAATTCCCAATACTCTTCAGCGGATCTCCACCCGGATTACGTGATATGACTCTCAGAATCACAGGGTAGGCGGAGGTCATTGACCTAGTCCTTCGACTCCCAGAGACGGTGGTTAAGTTCTCGAATGGTTTAACCATCAATATTCTAATTCATAGACGAATTTAAGGTAGCATCACCAAAATGGGCGCTAATGTGTTTCACTGATCAGGAAGTTATACTCTCGATACAGCGTTCTAGTTTCGCGCAAGGTATGGCCTCCAATAAAATGTTTGACTGTATAACAGTAAGTAGCGTTCTACAATGATTTATCTCGGCTCTATACTATTTAAATAGTGACATAGCGTGTGTAATTCAAATAATGTACCGCGGGATAAGTCGCGGAACATCTGGTCTGTCTCGCGGAATCGCAGGATAGGTGAAGTCATTGGACTCAGCTGTGCCACTCAAAAAGGAGGTGGTATCGTTCTCGAACGGTTGGAACCTCGATCTTTTACTTTGTACATGAAATTAAGGTACCCATACTTGTGATTCCGAGAATCATGCCTGGCAGACCAGGAGTAAATCCGCTGAACTGTGTTGGCAATGGACACCATAATCCACAGTATGAATATTAATGTTGGGAACATTACTAATTGGTATAATGTCCTTCCTTTTAACGAGTATATAACCTTGATGGAACATATCCCGCTGTAGCGAGCGTCATGCTTACTGCTGACGGAAACGAAGGAGTAGACATTACAGCGGAAGCAAACCTTATTTTCATATGTGAATTAGAAGATCGAGTGACAAACAGTTCGAGACCGTTCCAACCTTCTTTGTGATTGGAGCGGCTAATTCATTAGGTTCTCCCATCCTGTGACTCCTCTAATCCGATCAGGCATTCAGAGAGTAAATGCGCTTCACAGAACTGACAGTAGACCCTCCATTCACGGTTTGAATTCTAAATTAGAGCGTCAAATTGTTTGAGTGCGTTGCCAATTTGTATATAGTCAAACGTTTTATCCAAGGCCTTACCTTCCGCGACACTCACAAGCTTCATCGAGAGTATATGTTCCTGTTCAGAGAAAGAAATTAGTATTCATTTCAGTGGGGGGCACCTTAGCTTCGTGTATGAATTGGAAAGTCGAGGGTACATCCGTCCGAGACCGATACCACCTTCTGTGAGCGTCTACAAGCGAAGTCAATAGCTTAGTCTATCCGATGAATGCAAGAGGCAAACCAGGTATTACGAGATTAAATGCACTGTACAGTACTGGCACTAGACAACTTAATTCACGATTTGAATATTAAAGCAGAGGGTTACACCGTTTGATATCGTTACCAATTGCTATAAAGTCAAATGTTTAAACGAAGGTACTACGTCCGTGAATATCACCTACGCCACAGAGAATAAAGCTTCGTGTTTAGAGAAAGAAGCTAGATATGCCCGCTATGCAAAGGAACGAAATTTTTCTTCGATCAATTCACTTCAACGAGTGAGGGTATATTTGATGCGAGCGACTGAAACAAACGGATTTGAACAGAAATTCGCTGTCATGGTAACGATTTCTCTCGCTCCTCCGCCCCATGCCTGCAAATACGATCACATGATCAGAAATCAACGTGAGTATCACGGATTTACATTTCTTTCAATTGTATGGCAAACGCGCGATCCAGTTGCGTCGCACGATTTTAGCAAGACATTTGAGAGCTTCAGCGTCCGAATGTTAGATATTATCGGGTTGTTTGGAAGCAAAAAGCGCTTTTTTATGCGGCTCGATTGTGACTTTGGGTGTAAAAGAATACATACAAGTCCCGTGTTCGGAAATATCGATACTACTTTACAAACCATGTTGTATAATTACGTTCTCCGTCGGAGGCAAACGCAATGACTATACGCACGATCTAATACAATTGGATTTCCTATCGATAAAGAACGAAATTACGTATCGAAAAACATAATAAAATTAGGTCCTTCACCGAGAAATCAAAACTACATTCCGAGAAACCTGATACATTGAATGAGCGTATATTTGATCCAAACAACTAAAATAAATGGTTTTTGAAAGAAATTCGATATCGCGCCTACCATTTTTACTTTTTCCCCGCTTATCACGCAGATACGTCCCACTAATGCGAAATCATTGTGACTATTGCGCATTTTGGTGACATCGGATTCCCATTACAGACGGACCATTCAAATACGAAGCACGAATCTAACGAGAAATTTCCGCGTCCCAGCTTGTGAACAGGTGTTACTTTTGGCTTGTACAACGAAGCATCGTTTCTTCTCTTTCATGCGGTTTAATTCTGAAGAAGAATGTGACAGAATACATGTACGTGTTAGGGTCATAAACAACGAAATTAATTTCGTAACGACATAATAACATCTGGTCCCCCTTCGGAAAAATCGAAATTACTTTCCGTACAACCTATTTCCAGTAGGTCCTCTATCGAGTCAAACCGAAATTACTTTCCGACGAATCTAATGCAATGAATGCATGTATATCTGAAGCAATAGACTGAAATAAACGAACATGGACAGAAATTTGCTATCGAAGCAACGACCTCTATAGTTCCGCCACTGTATTCGGGCAAACACATTTCAATGATGCGAAAGCGACGTCGGGGTCTCATAAACACGTGGCATTTGATTCTCATCGCAAACGCGCAATTCACTGGCGAAACACGATTCAAGCGCGAAATATGAGCGCCACAGCGTCAGTGTGCCTGCTACTATTGGAATGTTCGGAGAGTAATTTTGTTTTTCTTCATGCGGATTAATTGTGAAGTTGGTTGAGAAGTAATACATTTACGTTATATTTCCGGAAAAAACGATATCACTTTCGGAACAACAGAATATAATTAGGTCCATTATCGGGAAAAAACGAAATTAGTTTCCGAACATCCTAATATAGTTAGGTTCTCCAGCGGAAGGAATCGAAAATGTTTCCCGAACAGACTCAAACAATTAAGTCCTCTATAGGGAAAATTCAGAATTACATTCCGAAAAACCTAATAAATTGAATGAGCTTGAATTTCAGGCACACGGCAGACATAATCGGATATCGGCACTACCTCAGCGCCATAATAATCATTCTCACGGCTTCTGCGCTCCATGCGGCCAATCATATTCCAATGATGAGAAATGTACGAGTGCACCGCACATTTGCGTGAATTATGATTCTCACCGCAACCGTGCTTCTCGCTTGGGAATCTGGAATCAGGACGCAAATTTCAGCATTTCCTCCACAGAATACGTGCTATCATTGCGTTGATGGGTGCGGACGAATGCATTTACGCGCCGTGTTCGGAAAGGACAAAATTAATTTCCGAACATCCAACTACAATTAGGACCTATGTTGGGAGGGGGTGGGGCGAAACTCGTAGAGACGTACTACCAAATATTATTATATCCTCTCTCGCAATATTACGAAATTATTTACTGAAAAGCCTAAGACAATTCCATGAGCGTATATCCCATGCAAACGACTGACATAAACGGAATTGAACTGAATTTTGCTATCAAAGTAACGTTCATTGTAGATTCTCCGACATTCGCGAGTAAGTAAATTACAATGGTGCGAAATCAATGTGAATATCCCAAATTTGCGTGAATTTTCATTCCCTTCGCAAACGCGCGATTCACTTGGGTTGCGCGATTCGAGCTAGGAATTTTTCAGCTTTTCTGCGTCAGAATACGTATTGCAATTGGTTTGTTCCGAAAGTAATTGCGCCCTTTCCCATGCGGCTTAATTGTGAATTTGCGTGCGAAAGTGTACATATACATCGAAAATTCGCAAGCGCGAAATTACTATACGAAAAACGTAATACAATGTATGAGTGTGCAGTTTATGCATATGTCAGAAATAAATGGAATTGCAGAGAAATTCGCTGTCAACGTAACTATTTTTATTATTTCGCAGTTGTATGCGCGAAAATACGTTCCAATGATGCGAAATTAGCGTGATATCCGCATATTTATATGCTACTACATCACCATCGAAAACACGAGATTCAAGCGCGAATCACGATTGGTGTGACAAATTTCAGTGACTCAGCTTCAGAACTCGTGTTATTATTGCTTTGTTCGGCGCGAAATATCGTTTTTGTTTCAGGCGGTATAAATGTGACGTTGGGTACCAAATGGTACCCTTACGTCCCCTGATCGGTGAAAACAAAATTTCGTACCACACGACCCAATAGAGATTGGACTTCTATCGGGAAAAGAAAGAAATTAGTACACGAACAAGCCAATAAAATTTGGTCCTGTATCGGAAAGAACAGAATTACTTTCCGAGAACCATAATACAGAAATGAGTGTATATGTGATGCAAGTCACTAAAATCAACGGATGTTGCAGAAATATGCTGGGAAAGGGACGACTTTCATCGCTTCTCTGCCCCTGCGGCAATTAAGGTCCAATGTTACGAAATGAACGCGAATGTCGCATTTCTAACGGGACTCTTCAGTCCCATGGCAAACGCACTATTCCATTATGCTACGTGACTCAAACCAAGAACTTCTGCGCTTCGGCGTCACAATGCGTGTTTACGTTGCGTTATAAGGAAATTAATTGCGTTTCTCTAATTTTTTAATTCGGCCTAATAATGAAATTGGCTGAGGAAGGAGACATTTACGTCCGTTCATCGGAAAAATCGATTTTGCTTTCCGATCACCCGACTACAGTAAGTTCCTCCGGTGGGAAGAAAGCGATCTTACTTTCCCAAAAAACATAATGAAATGAAGGCGTGTATAGTTGAGGCAAAGAATGAATGAAATGGATTTGGATAGATATTCGCTGTTATACCAACGGCTTTTATTTTTCACCAGTGATACAAAATCTGCGTGAGTGTTATATATTAACGTGACATTACATTCCCATGTCAATCGCGCGATTTCCTTGCAAAGCACGATTCATGTGAGACGAATCACCGTTTTAGAATCAGAATACATGTTATAATGTGGTTGTGCGAAAATTATGTTCTTCTCCTTCTTTCATGCGGATTAAGTGTAAAGTTGCCTGCGATAGGGCATATTTATGTCCTCTGGCAGGAAAAATTGTATTTACATTCCGTACAACCTAATTCAATCGTGTCCGGTGTCGAAGATAAATGAGAATTCGAAATTTCATACCGAAAAATTTAATACAACGAATGGGTGTATATTAGATATAAACAGCGGAAGTTGTCGAACTAGCGCAGATATTCGCCATGACGGTTGCGATATTAACATTCATACCATGAAGTACTGTGTCTATTGGCAATACTATGCTGTCGTTTCTCGCCCGCAAGTCCTGGCCTGGCTCTCGGTTTAACAGGATAGGTGATGCTATTGAGTTTGTGGTTCGACTCTCAAAATGGTGGTAACGCTCTCGAACGGATTGACTCTCGATCTTCCTATTCATTCAGGAAATTAAGGTATCCATCTGCTGAAATGTCTAGTAATTTATCTCTGAGTGGACTAAGCTGTACTCTTTCAACAGCGGGTTGGGTTTTCGCATGGTATGATCATTGGTGAATATCTTGTCTCTATACCCCGTAATAACGTTCTCCATCGGTTTCTCTCCCTACATCAATATTCGTGCAATGCATTAAGGTGCTACTCCCAAACTGTGCAGCGGGTTTACTCCCAGAAAACCTGGATTGACTCTCGGAATAACACGATGGTGAAGCTATTGACTTAGCGGTTCGAATCTAATAGAGTGGTAACGTTCTCGAAAGTTTTGTCCCTGTATTTTGCTATTCATACATGAAAATAAGGTGATCGTCTGGTAAAATGTCTACTATTTTCTATAGTCGAACACCTAGCTAGACACTCCTTACAGCGGTATAAATTCCCGGAAGTTATGGTATTCAGTAAAGCGTTTGACATTGCACAAATTGGTATCGTTCTGAAACGGTTTGACGCTCTACCTTAATATTCATTCCGTGAATTGTGGTGTCTATCGCCACTACTGAACAGCGGTCTGTCTCCCAGAATACATGGCTTGACTCTCAGAATAACAAGATATGTGGAGCTATTGTATTAGCCGTTCGGGTCTATAAAAAAGTGAGACAACGTTCTCGAACGGCTTGACCATCGATTTTGCTATTCATACATGAAAATAAAGTGTTCGACGACAAAAATGTCTTAGGATGTGTTTCCGTGAACACTAAGCTAGTTACTCCTTCCAGCGGGTTGGGTGATCGGATGGTGATGTATTAGGTAAAAAGCTTGACTATATACCAAGTTGTAACGGTCTCCAGCGGTTTAACCCTCAATCTTACTACGCATACCGTGAATTAACGTGTCCATTGGCAATAAGGTCCCGTTGTTGGACTACCGGAATTCCTAGCTTGACTCTCTAAATAACAGGGTAGGTGAAGTTTCTGACATAACGGTTCGGCCTGCAAGAGGGATGGTGATGCTGTCGAACGATTTAACTACCGACCCATCAGGAAATACCAAAATAAAATTATTATATGCTAACAATGAGTACATGAAATGTGCGGATATATGGCCTGCCTCGCAACGGGAAGGCTAAGTCAGTTGCATTCTCGTGTTTGTGTAAGTGTCTCGGACATGCATGTGTCGATTGTGCAGAAATTAATCGAAGAGTTCGAATAACTACATACAATTATTAAATGGCAATTATATATACATTAAATGAGCGGATGGATTGGCCTGACATGTACCGGACGGGTTAGGTTTGAGAAAGATTCTGTTGGGTTCTCGGGATGGGGATAGGTGCTCGCACATACATGTGTATGACATGCAAAGATTACAAAAAGAAAAACAGGAAATAACCAATCAGCTTCACTAAATTCTAATTTTTTAATCCTCTTTTTGCCCTTTTCCATAATTTCCATTTTTTATTTCAAAAATTGTATTTCTTAGTAAAGGTGTCTGCAGAATTAATCATAACAGTAAACTACAGTATGCATAAATAAATGGAACACTGGGGAAAAAATGCGTGGTTAATGTAATTATAGCAGTCCATCGAGAAGTGCCTCTCCGGCCTATCGTACGCAACTGCAAGACCTCGTCAGTTGTGTCGCTCCGGATGCGAAGGTACCTATACAGACAATCACATATAATAACAATAAGTTTAACATGATAACGTCCTAAACATACACGCCACTAATTCTAAGGATACTTTTACTAAGAACCACAATTTTTGAAATTAAAAAATGGGAATTATGAAAAGGAGCGAAAAAAAGGAAAAAAATTAGAATCAAATAAATTTGATTTGATATTTCCTGTTTTCTTTGTAATGTTTGCACGTCCAACACATGTATGTACGAGAGGCTTACCCAAACACGGGAATGCATCCGACATAGCCCTCCCGTATCGAGGCAGGTCACCTATCCGCACATTTTATGTATTTATTATTAGCTGTTAATAAATTTATTTCAGTATTTCCACATGAGTCGGTATTCAACCAGTTTGTCAGCGTCACCAGCTCTCTTGAGAGCCGAACCGCTATGTCAGTAACTTCTCCTACCTTGTTATTCAGAGGGTCAAGCCCGGAATTCCGGTAGTGAATCCACTGGACGGTATTGCTAATAGACACCCCAATTCACGGTATGAATACTAAAGTAGAGCGTCATGCCGTTTCGGACCGATACCAATTTGTGTAATGTCAAACGCTTTACCGAATACCTTAATATCCGTGCATCTGACCCACTCAGAGGAGTGTCTAGCTGAATGTTAACGGACAGAAAATAGTAGATATCTTAGTTGAGGAACACCTTGTTTTCATGTGAGAATTGCAAAATCGACACCTAAATTCACGGTACCAGTATTGATGTAGAGATTCAAACCGATGGAGAACGTTACTACGGGGTATAGAGAGAAACTATTGTCCGACGATATTAGCATCCGAGAACCTTTCCCGCCGTAGATAGAGTACAACTTAGGCTTCACAGATGAATATTACTAGACATTATAGTAGACGGATACCTGAATTTCATGACTGAATAGGATGATCGAGAGTCAGGCCGTTCGAGAACGTCACCACCTACTTTGAGAGTCGAACTACTAACTCAATAGCATCACCTATCATGTTATACCGAGAGTCAGGCCAGGACATGCGGGCGAGAATCCACAGCACAGTATTGCCAATAGACAAAGTAATTCATGGTTTGAATGTTAATGTCGCAACTTTCATGGCGAATATCTGCGCAAGTCCGACAACTTCCGATGTTTAAATCAAATATACACCCATTCGTTGTATTGAATTTTTCAGTGTGAAATTTCGAATTCTCGTCTATCTTTCGGTATAGGACACGATTGAATATGGTTGTACAGGCTGTAATTACAATTTTTCCTGGCAGAAGACCAAAATGTAGCCTATCCTAGTCAGCATTGCACTTAACCCACATGTAGAAAGAAGAAGAAATTAATGTACGCACAACCACATCACAACACGTATTCTGATTATGAAACGCTGGAACTTCTTGCATGAATCGTGCTTCGCAAAGAAATCGCGCGTTAGCCATGGGAAAGAAATGTCACGTTAATATATATTGCTCGCGCAGATTTTGTATCACTGGTGAAAAATAGAGGTTGTTAGTTTAACAGCGAATATCTATCCAAATCCACTACTTTCATTTTTTGCATCAAATATACGCACCTTCATTGTATTATGTTTTTTGGGAAAGTAATTTCGTTCTTTTCCCACAGCAGGAACATACTGCAGGTAGGTGATCGGAAAGAAATATCTATTTCGCCGAAAAACGGAAGTACATGTACTCTTTCTCTGCCAATTTCAAAATTTGGCCCAAATTCTATTGGGTCGTGTGGTACGAAATTTTGTTTTCTCCGATCAGGGGACGTAAGGGTATCTTTTCGCACCCAACGTCACAATTATGCCTCATAAAAAAAGAGAAAGGAAATTACTTCCCTCACAACACAATAATTGCACGTACCCTTCCGCTGAAGCACTGAAATTTCTGGCTTGCATCGTGCTTTGCAAGTGAATAGCACATTTGCCAAAAGAATCAACTGTCTCGTAAATATGTCAAACACTTCATGATTTCGCATCACAAGAACCTATCGGCTGCATCCAGCGCGGAAACTATAGGATTCCTCACTTTGACAGCGAATTTCTGTCCTAATCCCTTTATTACCGCCGCCTGCATAAAAGCTACACTTGTTCATTGTATTAGGTGGTCCGAAAATTGATTTCGATTGCTCTTTATGGAGGACCTAATTGCATTATGTTGCTCGGATAGTTATTTCTTTTTTTTCTGGGCCGATGGAGAGAGTGTATATTTTCAATGCCAAGTTCGCGATTATAACGTCTGAAACAAAAACGAAATTTCTCACCGAACAAAGCAATAATAACACGAGTTCTAACGCTGGAACGCTGAAATTTGTCCCTCCAATCGTACTACAGAAGTGAATAGCGCGTTTGCCATGGGGACCGAATATCACATATGTATGCGATGCACACCGCTATTTCGCAACATAGGAACGTATTTGAGCGCATACAGCGTGGAAAGCGTAGAAATCGTTACTTTGATAGCTAATATCTTTCAAAATTCGTTTATTACAGTCATATGCATAAAGTATGCACTACTCATTAATTGTATTTGGTTCGTCGGAAAGTAATTTCGATTTTTGCCTTTAGAGGACTTAATTGCGTAAACTTGTTCGGGAAGCAATTTCGAATCAGCTCTACGGAGTACATAATTGTATTAGGGTGTTCGAAAATTAGTATCGTTTCTTTCAATCAGCGTACGTAAGGGTATTCCTTCGCAGAAAACATCACACGGAAGGCTCATGAAAAAGCGCGTTGTTACTTTGTAATCAACCCAGTAATAAACCGTATTGTGATTCCGAAACGCTATGGATTCTTGCATGAGTCGTGCTGCTCTCGTGAATCGAGCGTTTTCGATGGTGATCAAATGTCATGTAAACATGCGGATATCACGCTAATTTAGCATCATTGAATCGTTTTTGCGCATACAAAACTGCGAATCTATAAAAATCGTAACGATGGCAGCGAATTTCTCCGCAAATCCTTTTATTTCGGACATATGCCTCAAATACACACTCATTATTACGTTTTTGGTATAGTAATTGCACGCTTGCCAATGTTCGACGTATATGTATTCTTTCTCACCCATATTCACAATTAAGCCGCATAAGAAAGAACGCATTGACTTTCTGAACAAACCAATAGTAATACGTATTCTGACGATGAAACGCAATAAAATTTCTGGCTCGAATCGCGCTACCCAAGTGAATCGCGCGTTTGCGAAGGGAACGAAAATTCACGTAAATATGGGATATTTACATTGATTTCGAACCATTGCAATTTATATTTGCGCGAATGTCAGAGTAACTACAATGGACGTTTCTTTGGAAGCGAAATTCATTTCGAGCCCGATTGTTTCAGTCGTTTGCATGGGATATACGCATCATTGTAATATGATTGGGCGCATAAAGCGTAGAAGCCACAAGTCTGATTAGAGTGGCATTGAATTTTTGTCCCAATCCGATTATTTCCGTCGTTTGCATGAAATATAAGCTCATTCACTGTATTTGTTTTTTGGAATGTAATTTGGATTTTCCCCTGTAGAGGACTTAATTGTGTAAGCCTGATCGGGAAGCTATTTCGATTCATTCCTGTGGAGGACCTGATAATATTCCCATGTTCGGAAACTAATTTCGCTTTTTCCCCATACTGGAACTAATTATATTAGGCTGTTCGGAAAGTTATATCGTCTTTTGCGAAAAGAGGAAGTAAATGTAGTTTTTAACGGTCAGGATAGCAGATAAGCCACATCACAGAAGTAAACATAATTGCAGCCCGAACTAGCTAATAACACGTATTCTGAAGCTGAAATCCATAAATTTGCAGCTTGTATCGTGCTTTGCAAGTGAAAAGCGTTTGCGATGGGAATAAAATGACATTTAAATATGCGATAACCACATTGATTTCGCATCGTTGGTACGTATTTGCGCACATGGAGCGGAGAAATAGTAAAATTGGCGATTTTGACATCGAATTTAACTCCCAATTCGATTTTTCATTCGTTTGTGTCAAAAACACATTCATTCATTGCATTAGATTTATCCGTATGATGTAGCGCATTTTCCCGATAAAGAGAATATTTGTATTCGGTCGTGAGACAGACTGTGGGCGTAATTGTATTTGAACGTATCGGAAAGTAATTTTGCCTCTTCCGAAACGAGGACGTATATGTATTCCCTCTCAACAAACTTCACAATTAAGCCGCATGAAGAGTAACGAAACTACATTACGAACGACCCAGTAATAGCAGGTATACTGGCGCTGAGGCGCTGAAATTTCGCGCTTGAATCGTGTTTCGCCAGTGAATTGCGCGTTTGCGATGAGAATGAAAAGTCACGTATTTATGAGACACCGACGTTGCTTTCGCATCATTGAAACGTATTTACCCGAATACAGTGGCGAAGCTATAAAGATCGTTGCTTTGATAGCAAATTTCTGTCCATGTTCGTTTATTTCAGTCGTTTGCTTCAAATATATATGCATACATTGCATTAGGTTCGTCGGAAAGTAATTCCGTTTTTCCCCCATAAAGATTCTAATTGCTATATGTTTTTCGAAAGGTAATTTCCTTTTTTCCCGACGATGGTCCCAATTGTATTAGGTTGTCCGGGTCGTAATTTCGAGTTTGCCTGACAGAGGACCTAACTGCATTAGATTGTTCGGAAAATGATTTAGTTTACTCCCGACGAGGACCTAATTGTATCATGTTGCTCGGGAAGTAATTTCGTTTCCCCCGAGCAGAGATCTTAAATTTATCCATCTTAGCCATCCTAAAAACTAAACCATATTAATGAAAAGAGATTTCTTTCCGAACAAACCAATAGTGTCACATATCCTAACACTGAAACTTTGAAATTTTTCGCTGAATTCGCGACTTAGCAAGTGAGTGTCGCGTTCGCGACGAGAACCAGAAGTAACACAAATTTGAGATACTTACTTCAATTTACCAGCACTGGTACGTACATGCCAACATAGAGCGGGGAAACGTTAAAAATTGTCTTTGGCAGCGAAATTCTATCGAAATTCGTTCATTTCAGGCGCATTCATCAAGTGCACACCTATTCATAGCAGCATGCATTTCTGACTGAAACTTCGTTTTTTCCCCCGGTAGGGTGCCTATTTGTATTACGTTGATCGGAGATAATTTCGTTCTCCGCGATGGATGGTCTAAGTGTATTTTATTGTTCCGAACGAAATTTCGTTTTTTCTTTTTCTTTTTTCGGACAGGGGATCTTACTGTATTTGGTTGTTCGGAAAGTAATTACGTTTATCGGTACGGAGGATGTAAACGTTTTTTCTTACCGCTAACTTCAAAATTAGCACGCATGGAATAAGAACAAAAAAACAATAATACTTCCCGAATAACTCAGTAATGGCGGGTATTCTGACGTTGACACGTTGCTGCATTTCCCTGGGTTTGTGATTCGTAAGCGCAGAGCGCGGATGCGGTGGGAGTCGTAAGTCACGTATATGTGAGATACTCACGTCATGGAACATATTTGCGAGCACATAAATGATAAACTATATAGATCGTTTCGCTGACTGTGAATTTCAGTCCAAACCCATTTATTTCAGTCACTTGCATCAGATACACACTCATTTATTACATTATTTTGTTCAGAAAGTAATTTCGTTTTTACCCAATGCAGGTACTAATTGCATTAGATTGTGCGGAAAGTACTTTATATTTTTCCCGGAAGAGGACCAAATCGTATTTGGTTGTTCGGAAGGCTATTTCGTTCTCTCCGAGCTGAGGATGTAAATGTATTTTATGGCAGAGCACTTGCAATTAAGCCGCATGGAAGGAAAACGAAGTTGCTTTCCGATCAACCAATAATTAGACGCATTATGACTCAGAAACGTTGAATTTTCATGGCTGAATTATGTATCGCATGTGCGTAGCGCGTTTGCATTGGGATCGCAATGTCACGTAAATATGCGATACACGCTTTCCTTTCGTACCGTTGGAACATATTTGCGCCCACACAGCAGGGAAGCTACTAGCTTTTTCGTGAAATCTTTTGAATTTTCTCTCATTTTTGTTCACGGGGTATATATTCCTAGTCCTAGTATTAAACTATATTCGAGGCCATCACCCAGGCCGTCCCCGGCACGGGCTCACATTGCTGAAGTAAGGCGTTGCATAGCGGCGATTTTACCTCGTATCGTTCACTTAAGGTTTCAGAGCGACGCGAACCACGATTACAACGCACAGATGAGAACTCTGCAACACCCACGCACGGACTTCACTCATTGCCTCAATAGGAAAACAACATATTCACCACTGAAGCTCGGATCAGCGGAGCACCACGAAACACGTCCGCACTTCTCGAAGTCACACGAGGAAATGTACCGAAACCTATCCAAAACCTAATCTGGGCCTTAGTACGCAGGCCAAACCACCCGCGCATTTAATGTGTTTACATCTGGCATGTAATAATTCTGTTTAGTTATTTCCCATCTTTTTGTTAATTTTTTCATTTGCGTATCCTGTGTGTTCAAGAACGTAGACAAAACCCGAGGACGTAACCGTATCGTACTCAAAGCCTAACACGCCACTTGCAAGGCAGACAATTCCACTCGTGCATTTAATGCATTCTCAAATTTTAATTCGATTTATCTATTTTTCGCTTAATTGTTGCATGTCCGAAACTTGTATGCCCGAGGACCACATCCGAACCAGAAAACCTAACGCAAACTTGAGAGCACAATCGAACTATGCTGAAAAACAAACCCGCGCGTTATAAAGCAGGCCAATGCGCACGATGATTTACTGTATTTATTATTAGCATATAATAATTCTATTGTGGCATCTTCTGTTAAGCTAGGAGTCAAACCCTTCGGGGCATTTAACATTTGGTAAGGGGTCAAACTTCATATTGAAGGCCTCTACATTCCGAGAACCTATCCCGCTGTACCGAGAGTCGAACATAAATTTCCGGGCATCTGGTTCCTGCACATGGTAGCCAATGGGCAACTTAATTTAATGTACGAGCTGTAAAGGTGAGTATCAAAGCATTCTAGAACGTTATCACCTTCTTTGAGAATCGAACAGCTAAGTCAATAGCGTCACCTATCCTGTGGTTCCGGGAGCAAAAGCAGGTTTACCCAGAGTAAATACGCTGAACAGTATCGGCAGTGGATACCTCAACTGACGGTTTGAGTATTAATGTTGAGAGTCAAACCGTTTGAGAACGTTACCAATTGGCATAATGTCAAACGTTTTACCGAAGACCTTGCCTTCCGAGAATTTGTCCCGCTTTCTCTCGAGTCTTACTTCGTGTACAGCGAAAGAAACTAGTATACACTTTAATGACAGGAGCCCTAATTTCATATGTGAATAATATGGTCGAAAGTGAAGCCGTTCGAGTAGTTTGCCACCTACTTTGATGGTCGAACGGCAAGGTCAATAGCCACACTTATCCAGTGATTACAAGAGTCAAGCCTGGTAATACGGAAGTGCATCCGCTGTACAGTATTGGCATTAGACACCCTAATCCATGGTATAGTTACCAAAGTACAAAGTCAAGCCGTTGTAGAATGTTACCTGTTGGAATAGAGTGCAACATTTTACAGTTGGCCAGAACATTGGTTTCCCAGAATATGCTGTAACCAGAGTATAACTTCGCATCCAGGAAAACAAATCACTATACATTTTAGGGACGAGCACCATAGTTTCATGTTTCAATTAGAAAATCGATGGTCAAACGGTTGGAGGACGTTACTACCGTCATTGAGGACCGCACAGCTGAGTCAATAGCGTCGGCAGTCCTGTGATTCTGAGAGTCAAACCAGGTATGCCGGGAGTCAATCCACTGTGCAATGGAGCTTAATGGCAATATTAAGGTGGTGCATCAAACCGTTTGAGATCGATACAAGTTGGAATAAAGTCAAACGCTTTACCGAAGGCCTTACCATCCGCGTAATCATGGATTACCATCATGGATAAAGAAATTAACGAAGACTATCCAGTATGCCGTGCGGTTCTGCCGTAGGCAACGACAAGGCCTCGCCTGTCATGTCACTCAGGCAGCGTGTGTACGTATACAGACAATCATATGAAATTACAAGCTTAACATGATATTGTCATAAACGTAATCTCATGAATTTCGCTAGACAATTTTCCAAAAAAGTAGAGATTTTGAAATTTCCAAATTGAAAATTTTGAAAGAAATTGAAAGTATCATAACAGTAAATTACAACTCTTTAAAAATAAATTGGAGCAAACTGGGACACGACTGGTAATTTCTTTAACGTTGATATTGAACCATATGCATTCTATCGCAGTCTTTTATTTATATCTACAAACTGTGATTTACTCTGATTCTATTTGAGTCAAAATTTGCGAATATTATTTTCAAAATTTTATTTTTTACAAAAAGTGACTTCGAAAGTAGTTCAGTGTACGTATAAGACAATATATTCGTAAACTTTCGTTATTTTATATGATTGCCCGTCTGCAGTTCAGTGCTTTGTTATTATTTGAGCGTACCCTTCGATCAATTTGTTGTTAAAAATATTGCTGCTTCATATGATTGTCTTTACACGTACCCACGCTGCCGGAGCGAAACGGCCGCCCTGGTCTTGTAGTTGCGTACGGCAGGGTGGA
The DNA here is from genome assembly GCF_051020765.1 of Lasioglossum baleicum. Taxonomy (NCBI): domain Eukaryota; kingdom Metazoa; phylum Arthropoda; class Insecta; order Hymenoptera; family Halictidae; genus Lasioglossum; species Lasioglossum baleicum. Next base: position 389,833 of record NW_027469179.1, read on the forward strand.
GTAGTACTTCTAGCTGGTTTTCCTTAACTTCTGCATTGACCGTGATTTTGTGCCGTATGCATGTTTTCAATGTCTTCCATTTATTTCTACAACCTGTACATCACTGATATGATATATCTGATTTTCATCAAAATTTCGAATTATTTGATATCAACAATTTTATGTGTTTGTAAAGGTGTCTTTTCAGATAATTGAGTAAACATTTATGACAATATTTTGATAAGCATCTAATTATTTGATATGATCGCCTGTATACGTACTCAAGCAGCCAGAGCGACACGACTGGCGAGTTCTTGTAGTTGCGTAGGGCAAGGCGCAGTGGCACTTCTCAATTCTCTTCGCTAATTCCATTGACCATAATTTTGTACGGATAGCATTTTTTACCAGTCTCCCATTTACTTGTACATACTGTAATGTACTGATATAATATTTTCGATTTTTTCCAAAATTTTCAATCTTTAGTTTGGGAAACTGTATTTGTTAGCAAACGTGTCACTGGAATTAGTTGAGTGCACATTTACGACATTATATTGTTAAGCATACTGTTATTCTATATGATAGTCTGGACACGTACATACGCTGCCGGAGCGACATGACTGGCGAGGTCTTGTAGTTGCGTAGGGCAGGGCGCAGTGGCACTTCTCAATTCTCTTCGCTAATTCCATTGACCTTAATTTTGTACGGATTGCATTTTTTACCAGTCTCCCATTTATTTGTACATACTGTAATGTACTGATATAATATTTTCGATTTTTTCGAAAATTTTCAATCTTCAGTTTGGAAAACTGTATTTGTTAGCAAAAGTGTCACTGGAATTAGTTGAGTGCACATTTACGACGTTATATTGTTAAGTATACTGTTATTCTATATGATAGCCTGGACACGTACATACGCTGCCGGAGCGACATGACTGGCGAAGTCTTGTAGTTGCGTGCGCTAGATAGGAATGGCAGGACATGATTTCATTAACCATGATATTGTACTGTATGCGTTTCTTTCCTGCCGTCCATTCATTTACTCATACTGTATGTTACTGTTATGATATTCTCGATTTTATTCAAAATTTTGAACATTTAGTGTGAAAAATTGTATTTTGTAGTAAAACTGTCTTATGGTTTAGTTGAGTCTACGTTTATGTCAATATGTTGTTACATTCTTTGTTATTTTATACGATCATCTGTACACGTACTAACATTCCTGGAACGACGCGACTGGAGTGGACTTGTTGATGCGTACGTTATATCACTGCCACTGGACTATGTCCGCTACCGTATGCACATTGGCGCAACGGGGCGACACGATGCAGATGGACTTGTAGCTGCGTACGGTACATGAGAGGACAATACTGGGATGGTTACGTTAATTTCGTTATTCTTGATATTTTGACGTATGCAATTTTGTTTTGTTTTCCATATATTTCTACATACTGTATCTTCCTGTTACGATAATTTCGATATTTCTTCGAACTTCAAATTTGTAATTATAAATATTGTATTTTTTACTAAAAGCGTCAGTATAATTAGTTGAGTGTACGTTTGTGACAATATCCTGTTAATTTCTTTGTTATGTTATGTGATGATCTGTATACGTTTCTACGCCGCCGTGGAGAAACGACTAGAGTGATGTTGCAGTTGCATACAGTAAATCGGGGCGTCAATACTGAATGGTTATGTTAATTTCATTAATCTTCATAGCGTAACGTATATATTTCTCCAATTTTCCTACGTAATTATGTATACTGCAATTTATTCACATGACATTTTCGATATTTTGCAAAATGTCCTATTTTTTATTTTAAAAATTGTACTTTTCGGGAAAAACATTTTTGGAATTAGCTGAGTGTACGTTTATGACAATACTATGTTAAACTTATTGTTATTTCATGAGTGTATCATACGTACATACGCATCCGGAGTGACACGACAGTCGTGGTCTTGTAGTTGCGTCCGGTAGATCGGTGCCACACTGTTGTATGATCTTTGTTAATATTTTTAACCATAATATTGTACCCTATTAATTATTCCATTGTCATCTATTAAATTCCATATCCTGTAATTTATTATTATGGTATGTCTGATTTTTCAAAATTATAAATTTGTGTCTAGAGATTTGTAATTCTCAGTAAACTTGTCTTTGGTATCAGATGAGTGTACGTATATGACAGTGTTCTCTCAAGCTTGCTGTTACATTATATGACTGCCTGTATAAGTACCTACGCTTCCGGAGCGACACTCCTGGATTCGTCTTCTAATTGCGATCGGTATATCGGGGCGGCACTACTGTATGGTCCTTGTTAATTTGATTAACCATAATATTGTAAGGAAAGCATTCTATCTCGGACTTCTCTTTATATCTACATACTGTAATTTACAGTTACGATATTTTCGATTTTTTCCATACTGATCAGTTTTTAATATCAGAAAATGCATTTGTCAAGAAAAGTGACCTTGGTATTAGTGGAGTGTACGATTATGGCAATATCTTCAAAAACTTATTGTTATTTCATACAAATATCTGTAATTCTTATCTACGTCTCCCGAGCGACATGACAGGAGTGGTCTTGTAGTTGCCTTTGGTAGATCGGAGCGGCACTGTGGATGGTCATCGTTAATTTCTTTATCCTTCATTTTGTACCGTATTCATTTTTTCGCAGTCTGCGATTATTATATAGATGTTGTAGTTTATTGTAACGATACTTTCGATTCTGCCCATAATTTCTAGTTTTAAATTTGAAGAAACGTATTCCTTAGCAAAAGTGTCTTTCAAATTACTTGAGAGTACGTTTATGACAATATTATGTAGGCTCATGGTTATTTTAAATGATTGTCTTTATATGTATCTACGCTTCCAGAGCGATACGGTTGGAATCGTCCAGTAGTACGGTACGGAAGGTTGGAGAAGCATAATGGATTGTCCTCGTTAATTTCTGTAACCCATGACTTAAAACTGTATGCATTCTTTTCCAATTTGTCCATTTATTTATACCTACTGAAATTTACTATTATGATATTTTAATTTTGTACATTGCTATAAATTATTAGTCCAAAAGATTGTATTTCATTGTAAAAGTGACTTTTGAATTAGTTGAGTGTACGTATATGACAATATTTTGTTATACTTATTGGTAGTTATTCTCTCTATACGTACCTACGCTGCCAGAACATCACGACAGGCGAGGCCTTGTAGTTGCGTACGGCAGAACGGAGCTGCAGTTCGCTAATTTCTTCAAACCATGATTTTGTAAAGATCGAAATTTACCCAGGGTTCCATTTAATTTTATATACTGTAATCTACTGTTATGATGATTCCGATTTCTTTTTAAATATTCAGTTCACAGTTCAAAGAGATTGTATTCCTTGTTGAAAGTGTCTTTGGAATTAGTTGAATGCACGCACATGACATTCTTTTCGTAAACTTATTGTTATTTTATATGATTGCCTGTATGGGTACATTCGCTTCCGTATCTAAACGGGAGAGTGGTCTTGTGATTGCATACGGCAGATCTGGGAGGCATATTGCATGGTCGTCGTTAATTTCCATAACCATAATATTGTACCGTACGCATTCTTTCGCTGTTTTCTTCTTATTTCTGCACACTGCAATTTATTGTTATGATATTTTGTATTTGCTTCAAAATTTCCAATTTTTAACATCTAAAATTGTATTTTCTAGTAGCGGTCCCTTTGGAACTATTTGTGTGTAGGTTTATGACAATATTGCGTAATATTCTTTGTTGTGTTATATGAATGCCTGTATGCACACCTTCGCTTCTGGAGCTACACGGCTGGATTGGTCTTGTAGTTGGTTACAGCAGATCGGGAAGGCATAATGGATGGTATTCGATAATTTCATTAACCATAATATTGTACCGTATGCCTTCTTTTGCAGTTATTCATTAATTTCTACATACTGCAATTTACAGTTACATATTGGATTTTCGTCAAAATTTACAATTTCCTAGTAAAAGTTTCATTGAAATTATTTGTGTGTACGTTTACGGCAATATGATAAATTCATTGTTACTTCATATGATTGTCTGTTTGAGTACCAAAGCTGTTTGAGCGATACGATTTGCGAAGTCTTGCAGTTGCGTACGGCCTGATCGGAGGAGCCTACTGGATGGTCTTCGTTAATTTCTTTGACCCTGATCTTTTTCCGTATGCATTTTTTCCCAGTTTTCTATTTATTTATACATACTGTAATTTAATGTTACGGTACTTTTGATTTTTTTTCAAATTATGCAAGTTTTATTTTAAACAATAGTACATCATGGTAAATGTGCCTTAGGTATTAATTGCTTGTACGTTTATGTTGATATTTTGTTAAGCATATTGTTATCTTATATGATTGTCTGTATACGTACCTACGCACTCCGAGAGACACGATTGGCGAAGTCTTGTATTTCCGTGCTGCATAACGGAGGGGAATACTGGATGGCCATCATTATTTTCTTTGACCATGACCTTGTACCGTATGAATTTTTTCCCTGTTCTTCATTTATTTGTACATACTGTCAGTTACTGCTATGACATTTTCACTTCTCCTAAAAAATACAATTTTTGAAATAAAAAGTTAAAGTGTTTGAATAAAATCGGAAATATCATAGCCGTAGGTGACAGAATGTAGAAATAAATAGCGAATATCGAAAGAATGCATTCGGCACAATATCAAGGTTAGAGAAATTAACGAAGATAATACCACGGTGTTGGTCGATATTCCGAGCGAAACTGCAAGACCACTCTAGTCGTGTCTCTCCGGAAGCGTAGGTTCATTTAGGGACAATCGTACAAAGTAAGAATTAGTTTAACAAAATAATATCATAAACGTACACTCAACTAATTTCAAAGACACTTTTGCTGAGAAATACTATTTTTTAAACAAAAAACTGAAAATTTCGAAAAATATCATAAATATAACAGTAAATTACACTATGCATAAATAATTGGAAAACTGAGAAACAATGCAATCGGTAAAATATCGAAGTTAATAAAATTACCGAAGGCCATCAGGTAGTGTCGTACTGATCTACCGTACGCAACTACAAGATATCTTCAGACGTCTTGCATGTGAAATTTAGGTACGTACACACACAATCGTATAATGTAACAATGGGATAAACCGAATGTTGTCATTTACGTTCACTCCATTAATTGCAAAGACACTTTGCTAAGATATACAATTTTTAGAAATAAAAGTTGAACATATTGAAAAAAATTGAATATATCATAACTGCACATTACAGTATGTGAAAACAAATCGAAAACTGGGAACAAATGCATACGGTACAATATCAGGGTAAAAGAAATTAACGAAGACAGTCCAGTTGTGCCGATTTGACCAGCTTACACAACTACAAGTCCTTGACAGTGGTGTTGGTCCGGGAGCCTTGGCACACATACAGAGAGTCACACAAAATATCAATATGTAAGAAATAAATGACATAAGCGTACACTCAAGTAATTAAAATCACACCTTTATTTAGAAATACAATTTCTTATAATAAAAATTGAAGATTTGGAAAAAAATCGAAATTATTAGATCAGTAAATTGCAGAATGTACAAATAAAGGAAAAATTGGGAACAAATTCATGGAAGTAAACATGAAACTGCGAAAGAATGCTTACGGTATTATATTGAGGATAATGAAATTAACAAAGACCATACCGTCGAGTAACTCCGACCTACCGAACGCAATTACAAGGCCGCTCCAGTCCTGTCGCGCTGGAAGCGTACGTACATATACAGACAATCATTTACGATAACAACGAGAACACAAAATATTGTCATGAACGTACTCTCGGCTAATTCCAAACACACGTTTATTAAGAAATACGTTTCCTGCAATTATAAACAGGAATTTATGAGAAAAATCGAATGTATCATTATTCACTTACAATATGTATTAAATAATGGTGGACTGCGATAAAATGCATACGGTACAAAATGAAGGTTAAAGAAATTAACAGAGAGCATACAATAGTGCCGCTCCAATCTGCCGATCGCAACGGCAGGAACACGCTAGCCGTGTCACTCCGACAACGTAGCCAGGTACAGAGGAAATCCTACAAGATAACCAATAATTTGTCAAAATATTGTCATAAACATACACTCAACTAATTAAATATACACTTTTCCTAAAAAGTATAAAATTTGAAATAAAAAATTGGAAATTTCGAAAAAAATAAAAAAATATCAAAACAGAAAATTACAGTATGTAGATATATAAAGAAACCTGCCATATAATGACTGCGGTACATAATTTAGTTGAAAGAAAGTTGCAAAGACATTCTAATAGTGTCGCTCCGTTCAGGCGTACACAAATACAAGACCGCGCAGGTCGTATCGGACCGACAACGTAGGGACGTGTACAGGCAATCATATAAAATAGCACTATGTTCAACAAAACAATGTTGCAAACGTACAGCCAACTAATTACAAAGACACATTTCAAAGAAATACAATTTTTCAAAATATAAATTGAGAACTTCGAAGAAAATTGAAAATATCATTTCTGCAAACTGCAGTACTATATAAATGCAAAACTGGGAAAAAATGCATACGGTTCAAAATCAAAGTTGGAGACATTATGGAAGACCATCTGGTAATGTGGCACCGTTCTGCCGTACGCCACTACAGGACCTCGTCAGTAATGTCACTCAAACAGCGTATTTACACATCCGGACAATCATGCAAAATAACAATAAGTTTAGTGAAATATCAGTATATACGTAGAGTCAACTAATTCCAAGGGCATTTTTACAACGAAAGACTATCTTTTCAATAAAAAATTGAAAATTTTGAACAAAATCTAAAATATCATAAGAGTAAATTGCAGTATGTATAAATATGTAGAAAGCTGCGATAAAATGCATACGTTACAATATTGTGGTTAATGAAATTATCGAAGACCGTCTAGTAGTGCCACTCCGTACTGCTGTACGTAACTACAAGACCAGTGCAATCGAGTCGCTCCGATAGCGAAGGTACGCACGCTGACAATCCTGCAAAATAACAATAAGTTTAACAAAATAATAAGACAAAAGTGCACTGAACTAGTTTCAAAGACACTTGTATTCAGAAATGTAATTTTTTCAATTAACAATTCACAATTTGGATAAAAATTGTAAACACCATAACAGTAAATTGCAATATTTGAATATAAATATAAAAATGAGAAAGAAGAATCTTAAGAATCATCATTCACTCTTCGAATATTAAAGCAGGGCGTCTAGCCGTTGTAGAACTTTACCATTTCGTATAAAGATATTCCTCTAACAGAATACCTTGCTTTCCGCTAACTTAACTTATCGAGTATAATGCTTAATGCTCACCGAAATGAATTAATGGACATTTTAGCATACGGACAGCTCACTTCCATGTACGAATAGCAAAATCGAGAGTCGAGCCGATGGCGGACGCTCCCACCTTCTATGAAAGTCGCACATCTATGTCAATGGCTTCACCTATCCTGTCATTCCGATAGTCAAACCATGTATTCCGGTAGTAAATGAGCTGTGCCGCACTGGCAATACACACCTTAATTCACGGTATGAAGAATGAAGTACAGATTCACACCACTGCAGAACGTTAAATTTTGGCATGGAGTCCAACTATTTACCGAAGGCCTTACCTACCGAGAACCTATCCCGTACTTTCGAGAGATTATCTTCGTGATCAGAGAAACAAATTAGTATACATTTTAGTTACGGGAACCTGAATATCAGTTACAAAATTGAATATAGAGGGTCAAACCGTTCGAGACCGTTACCAGTTGCCATAAAGACAAAAGTTTTACCGATGGCGCTACCTAACGCGAATATCACCCGCATCATCAAGAATGTAACTTGGTCCTCACATGAAGAAATTAGTATATATTTCAGAGACGGGCACCTTAACTTCAGGAATGAATTAGAAGATCGATGGTCAAACCGTTGGAGAAAGTTAGCACCCCCTTTGAGCGTCGAACCGATAAGTCAATGGCTCCACCCATGCTGTGATTCCGCGAGTCTAACCACGTATTTCTGGAGTAAATCCGCTGTTCGAAATTGTTTTTATACACCCTCTTCCACGGTATAAACATTCAAGTACAGATCCAAACCGATGTAGAACGATACTTATTGTTGTAGAGTTAAACCTCTCACAGAAGGGCTAGCATTCGAGAAGCTAACCCTCCGTATCGAGAGCATAACTTCGTGTTCGGAGAAGCTTATTAGTAGGCATTTCAGTGACTGACTCCTTATCTTTATGTATGCATTAGAAGATCGAGGGTCAAGCCACTGCAGAACGTTGCCACCTTCTGTGAGGGACTAACGCCTAAATCAATAGCTTCACCTATTCTGTGATTCGAAGAGGCAAACCAGGTATTCCGGAAGTAAATCAGCTGAACAGTATTGACAATAGATGCCTTAATTCGCGGTTTGAATTTAATGTAGAGCGGCAACAATTCTTAGACCGATTCCTATTGGTATAAAGTCAAACGTCTTACAGATGACCTCACCAACCGAAAGAATAATCCGTTGTATCGGGAGTATAACATCGAATTCATAGGAACAAATAAATTTACAATTTAGTGACGGCCATCTTAATTTCATGTATGAATAAGAAGGTCGAGGGTAAAACCGTTCGATAACATTACCACCATACATTAGAATCGAACGCCTTAGTATTAGTAGCACCTATCCTATGATTCCGAGAGTCAAACCAGGTACTCCGGGTGTAAATGCCCAGAGCAATGTTGGCATTAGACACCCTAATTCACGGTATCAATATTAAAGTTGAGTGGCAAACCGATTGAGAATGCTACTAATGGGAATACCGTAATACCCTACAATTGATGCCTTACCGTCCGAGAATATAACTCGCAGTATCGTTGGTATAACTTCGAGGTCGAAGAATCCAATTAGTAAATATTTTAGTGCAGGGCTCGTTAGTTTAATCTATGAATTAGAAGATCGAGTGTCAAACCGTTCGAGAACGCTACCAGCTTCTTCGAGAGTCAAACGACTGCGTCAATAGCTTCACCTGTATACGTGATTCCGAGAGTCAAGCCTGGAATTCCGGGAGTAAGTCCGCTGAAGATTATTGGCAATAGACACCTCTGTTATCGGTTGGAATATTGAAGCAGACCGCCAAACAGTTATAGGACGTTAACTATTGGTATAGAATCAAACACATTACCGATAGAATTACCCTCGGAGAAGATGACCTGCAGTTTCGAGAGTGCAACTTCGTATTCAGAGAACAAAATTAATATTCATTTCAGTGACAGGCACCTTAACTTCATGCATGAATTAGAAGATCCAGGGTCAATCGGTTCGAGTATGTTACCACCTTACTTGTGAGTCGCAAAGCTAAGTCAATAGCTTCACCGACCCTGAGATACTGACAGTCACGCCAGGTACTGCGGGAGCAATTACGCTGAACAGTAATTTCATTGACGCAATAATTCACAGTATTTATATTAAGGTACAGTGTCAAACCGATCGAGAACGCTATCAACTTCATTGGGAGTAGAAAGGCTAAGCCAATAGCACCACCTATCGTGTGATTCCGAGAGTCAAGCCTGGAAGTCGAGAAGTAAATCCGCAAAACAGTACTCGCAAAAGTCACGTTAATTGTCTGTATGAATAATCAAGTAGAGAATCAATCCGTTGGATATCATAACCAATTTTTATAAAGTCGTACTACTTTCCGAATATCTTACCTTCCTCGAACCGAACTCACTGTATCGAGTATCATGCTTAGGGTCCGCGAAAACCAATTAGTAGACTTTTTGGCAGACGCACAGCTTTGTTTCATGTATGAACAGTAAAATGAAGAGTACTGCCATTGCAGAACGATTCCAATTTCTCTGAAAGCCCCACATCTATGTCAATAGCTTCTCCTTTTCTGTGATTGTGAGAGTCAGACGACGTGTTCTAGGCCATAATGCGCTGAACAATATTGGCAATAGATGCCGAAATTCACGGCATGAATATAAAGGTTGAAAGTCAAAACGTCGAGAATAATACCAATTGGTATGAAGTCATTCTTTTTAACCTATACCTTACATTCCGAGAACGCTAGCCGCCGTAGCGATTGTCTTAATTCGGGTTCACAGGATCGAATTAGTAGACATTTTAGATAGCGGACAACTCAATTTCATGTATCTATAAGATGATCTAGTGTCAATCAGTGCGAGAAAGTTACCAGACTCTTCGAGAGTCGAACGGCTGAGTCAATTGCTTCGCCTATACTTATGATTCCGCGAGTCAAGCCAGCAATTCCAAGAGTATATCCGCAGTACATTATTGGCAATAGACACCATAATTTAGGGTATAAATAGTAATAGAGAGGTTCGAACCTTCGCAGAACGTTACTTGTATTGGTTCGAACTTTCTACCGGGTACCTTACCCTTGGAGAACCTATGCCGCTACAGCACGTGCCTTGCATAGTGCGCACGGAAACAAATTAGTAGACTCCTTAGCAGACGGAAACGTTAGTTGCATGTATCAACAGGAAGATGTAGGGACAAATCGTCCGAGAACGTTACCACCCCTTCTGACAGTCGCATTGCTGATGCAATAGCTTCACCATTTCTGTGATTTCGAGAGACAAACCATGTAATCCGGGTGAAAATCCGCATAACAGTAGTGGCAATAGACACCGTAATTCGCGGTATGAATATTAAAGTAGAGCGGCAAACTGTTTCAGCGCGTTAGCGGTTCCTATAAAGTCAAACGTTACACTGAAGACCCTATACTCCGAATGCACAACCCGCTGTATGGAGAGTATAACTACGTGTTCAGCGAAACAAATTCGTGTATATTTTAGAGACGGGCACCTTAATTGCATGTATGAATAAGAATATCGAGTGTCAAACCGTTTGAGATCGTTACCAACTGCTATGAAGTCAAACGCTTTAGAAATGGCCATACCCTCCGAAAAATCACACCCACTGTATAGAGCATATAACGTCGCGTTCAGAGAAAGAAAATTGTATTCATTTCAGTCACGGCACGATACGTTCATGTGAACAAGAAAATCGATTCTCAAACCATTCGAGAACGTTACCACCCTCTTTGAGAGTCGAACGGATAAGTCAATAGCAACACTTAACTTATGATTCCGAGAGACAAACCAGTTATTCCGTGAGTAAATCCCTTGAAGAGTATTGGCATTAGTCACCTTAATTCACGGTGTGAATATGAAGGTAGTGCGACAGCCCGTTTGAGAGCGTTAGCAATTGGTATGAAGTCAAACGTTTTAGTGAAAACCGTACCCTCCGAAAGCCTAACACGACATATCGGGAGTATAACATGGTATTCAGAGAAAGAACTTACTATTCATTTTAGCGACGGGTTCCTTAACTTCATGTACCAATTAGAAGGTTGAGTGTCAAACGATTCGTGAACATGACCATCTTCTTTGGAAGTCGAACGGCTAAGTCAATACTTTCACATATTCTTTTATTCCGGAAGTCAAACCAGCCATACCGGGAGTGAATTCGATGAACAGTATTGGCAATAGATACCTTAATTCACGGATTGAATATTAAAATAGAGCGTCACACCATTTGAGACTGTTACCAATTGGTATAATGCCAATGGTTTTATCGAAGGCCTTACCTTCCGCGAACCAAACCCCCTGAGTCAAGGGTATAACGTCGTGTTCGGGGAAACAAATGGGTGCACATTTCAGTGACGAGCACCTTAATTTCATGCATGAATTAGATGATCGAGTGTCAAACCGTTTAAGAACGTTACCACATTCTGTGAGAGACGAAAGGCTATGTCAATAGCTTCACCTACCCCGTGATTCCGAAAATCAAACGATATATTCCTGGAATAAATGCGCTGTACAGTATTGGCAACAGAAACCTTAATTCGCGGATTGAATAATAAAATAGTGCAGCACACCGTGTGAGAACTTTCCCTAATGCTATATCGTCAAACGTTATTTCCGAATGCCCTACCCCCCGAGAATCTTACCGGCTATATCGGGAGTAAGACACCATGTTCAAAGGTACGAACTGGAATACATTTTAGTGACGGGCACCTTGACTTCATGTATGAATTAGATGATCAAGGGTCAAGCATTTCAAGAACGTTACGGCCCTCTTTGATGTTCGAAAGGCTAATGCAATTGCTGCAGCTATCCTGTGATTCCGAGAACCTTATCAGGTGCACCGGGAGTAAATGTCCTGTACATGCTTGGCAATAGACACCATGATTCACGGTTTGAATATCAAAGTAGTACGGGAAACCGTTTGCGGACGTTACAGGATGGTATAAATTCAAATGTTCTTCCGAAAACCTTACCCTCCATGAAACTAAACCGATGTAGCGAGTGTCATGCTTAGTGCACACGGAAACAAGTTAGTGGCCATATTATAACGCGCACATCTTATATTTATTTATGAATAGAATAATCGGTAATCAAACTATTCGATAACGTTCCCACCTTTTCTGGAATCGAATGGCTATATCAATAGCTGCACCTATACTGTGATTCCGATAGGCAAATCGGGTATACTGGGAGTCTATTATCTTTTGAGTATTGGAAATAGTCAGCTTAATTCACGGTATGAGTATTAAAGAAAATGGTCAGTCCGACGTAGAGCATTACCAACTGGGATAGAGTCATTCTTTTTACCGAAGGCATTACCTACCTAGAACCTTATCCGCTGTGACGGTTGTCATGCAAAGTGCTCACGGAAACAAATTAGTAGACATTATTGCAGAGGCACACGTTATTTTGGTAAATGAATTAGAAGATCTAGGGTCAAAGAGATAGAGAAGGTCCCCACTCTGCTTGAGAGACGAACGGCTATGACAATAGCTTGGCCCAATCCAAGATTCCAAGGGTCAAACCATGTATTCCGGGTGTAAATCCACTTTACAGTTTTACATTAGCCACCTTAATTCACAGTATGAATATTGAGATAAAGTGTCAAACTGTCGGAGAAAATTACCTGTTCGTATGATGTCATTCTTTATTACGAATACCTTACCTTAAGAGAATCTAACCCTCTGTAGCCAGTGTCTTACTTATTGTCCATGGAAACAAATTAGTAGACAATACAGCAGAAGCACTCCTTATTTTCAAGTATGAATTAGAAGATCGAGTGTGAAACTGTTCGAGATAGTTACAAACTTATTTGATAGTCGAACGGCTGAGTCAATATCTTCACATATCCTGGGATGCCGATAGTCAAACCAGGCATTCTCGGGGTACATCCGCTGTACAGCATTGGCTACATACACCAAAACTCTCGGATGAGCATTAAAGTAGGGAGACAAATCGTCGGAGAACATTACTAATCGCTATAAACTCATTCTATTTACAGACTACGCTACCTTCCAAGAACGAATCCCGCTGTATCGAGAGTATTACTTCGTGACAAGCGAAATAAATTAGTACACATTTGAGTGACGGGCAGCTTAGTTTCATTTTTGAATTAGAAAATCGAGGGCCAAACCGTTCGAGCACGGTACCACCTTCTTTGAGAGTCGCACAACAAAGCCAGCAGCTTCGCATATCCTGGGATTCCGATAGTCAAACCAGATATTACTGGAGCGAATGCGCTGTACAGTATTGGCCACAGATTCCTGAATTCACGGTTTGAATATTAAAATGCAGCGTCACACCGTTTGAGACAGTCACCAATTGGTATAACGTCATACTCTTCTTCGCATACCTTACCTTCCGAGAACATAATGCGCAGTATCGTGGGTATAATATCCTGCCCGAAGAAATAAATGAGTACAAATTTTAGTGACGGGCACATTAAATTCATTTACGAATAAGAGGATTGAGAGTCAAACCGTTCAAGAAGGTTGCCACCTTTTGTGAGAGACAAACAGCTAAGTCAATGGCTTCACCGATTTTGTGATTACGAAAGTCATACGCGATAATCCGGGAGTAAATGCGCTCCACAGTATTGGTAATAGACAGGTTTATTCACAGTTTGCATATCAAAGTAGAGTGTCAAATTGTTTCAGAGCGTTGCCAATTGGTATGACGTCACACACTTTATCACATACCTTACCTTCCGAGAAACAAACACGCTGTATTGAGAGTATGCCACCGTGTTCAGAGGTACGAACTAGTATACATTTTAGTGACGAGCACCTCAATTTCATGCATGGATTAGAAGATGGTGGGTCAAACCCTTCGAGATCGTTTCCACACTCCTTGAGAAGGGTACGGCCTTCGGAATACGTTTGACATTGCAATAATTGATAACATTCAAAAACGGTTTGACGCTCAATTTTAATATTCATGGCGTGAATTCGGGTGTCTATTGCCAATAATATTCTGCGCATTTACTCCCGGAGTACCTGGTTTGATTCCCGTGATAATAGCATAGGTGGTGCTGATGACTTAGCTGTGTGTCTGCCATAGGTCGTGGTAACGTTCTGGAACGGTTTCACCATCGACTTTGTAATTCATACATGAAAACAGTGTGCCCTTCACTAAAATGTATACTTATTTGCTTCTCGATTTACGATATTATACTGTCGATACGGCGAGTTAGCTTCTCGGGCTGTAATGCTTTCGGTAAAATGTTTTACTATGTAGGATATGGTGACGTTCTCAAACGGTACGACACTCCACTTTAATATTCATACCGCGAATGAAGGTGTCTGTTGCCAGTAGTGTGCTGCTGATTGACTCACGTAATACCTTGTTTGCAAATCGGAATCACAGGATAGGTATAGCTACTGATCTAGAGGTTCGGCTCTCGAAGAAGGTGGTAACGTTGTGGAAATGTTTGATTCTCGCTCTTCTAATTCATGCATGAAATTAAAGTGGACGTCAAAATTATTACCTCGATGCAGCGAGTTATATTCTGGGAAGGTAAGGCTCTCGATAAAAGGAGTGACTGAACGCCAATTCATAATGATCTCCGACAGATTGACTCTCTACTTTAATGTTCATACCGTGAGTTATGTTGTATACTTCCTATGTATTTCAGCGGATTTACTTCCGGAATACCTGGTTTGCCTCTCGGAATCACACCCTAGGTGAACCTATTGACATAGCTGTTCATGACTCACGGAAGGCGGTAAATTCCTCGATTGGTTTGACCCTCGATGTGCTAATTCATGCATAAAGATAAGATGCTCGCCACTAAATTGTATACTAATGTGTGTCCCTAAACACAGAGCTATACTCTCGATACGACGGGTTAGCTTCTCGGACGGTAAGGCATTCGGTAAAACGTTCGACTTTATAGTCGTGAGTAACCTTCTCACGCGGTGTGGCGCTCTATTCAAATATTCGCTTCGCGAATTAAGGTATATGATTTCAATACCCTTCAGCGCGTTTATCCTCGGATTACCTGGTTTTACTCTAGGAATCGCAGGATAGGTGAAGCTATTGCTGTATCCGTTCGACTCCCTGAGAGGGTGATAACTTCCTCCAACGGATTGACCCTCGATATTCTTATTCGTAATGATATCAAGTTCTCGGTCACTAAGATGCTTACAAATTTTATCCTCTGAACACGATGCTATGCTATCGAAACGATTGGTTAGCTTTTCGGTAAGTAAGGTATTCGGTAAAAAAAATGATTTTATACGAATCGGCAATGTTCTCCAACGGTTAGATTCACAATATTAACATTCATACCGTGAATTAAGGTCTGAATTGCCAATACTACTGAGCGGATTTACTCCAGGAATACCTGGTATGACTCTTGGAAACGCAGGACATGTGAAGCTATTGACTTAACTGTTCGACTCTGAAAGGAAGGTGGTAGCGTTCCAACACGGTATGACTCCTGATCTGCCTTTTCATACATGATATTAAGGTGCGCGTCACTAAAATGTCTACTAACATGTTTCCCTGAACCAGAAATTATGCACGCGATACAGCGGCTTATATTCCCGAAAGGTAAGGTATCCAGAATGCAGTACGACGTTATGGTAGTTGGTAACGTTCTCCCGCGGTTTGACTCTGCTCATTAATATTCATACCGTGAGTTAATCTGTACTTTATTTTTCATACTGTGAATTTAGGTACTTATTACCAATACGATACATCACATTTACTCGCAGAATACCTGGACTGACTCTTGGAATCGCAGGATAGGAGAAGCTATTGACATAGACGTTCGTCCTTCGAAGAAGGTGGTATCGTTCTTGAACGGTTTGACTCTCGATTATTCTATTCACACATGAAAATACGGAGTCTGTCTGTTAAAATATCTACTAATTTGCTTCCGCGAGGAATGAGCATAACACTCGCTACAGCTGGTTATGATTTTGGAATGAATGGTGACCGGTAACTTTATAGCAATACGATACGATCTCAAACGGTTTGGTGTTGTACTTTACTATTCAAACCGTGAATTATGGTGTCTATTGGCAATACACTTCCTGAACGATACCACCTTCTTTGAGGTTCGAACTGCTGAGTCAATAGTTTCACCTATAGTTGTGATTCCGGGAGTCAAGCCTGGTATTCCAGGAGTAAATCTGCTGAGCATTATTGGCAATAGAAACTATAATTGTCAGTATGAACGTTAAAGTAGAGCGTCAAACCGTTTGAGATTGCTACCAACTGCTATAACAACATACTCTTAAACGGATACCTTACCTTCCGAGAATATAGCCAGCAGTATGGTGAGTGTATCTTCATGTTCAGAGAATCAAATTGGATTTCATTTCAGTGACGGGCTCGTTAACTTCAAGTATAAATTAGAAGGTCCAAGGTCAATCCGCCCGAGAACGTTGCCACCTTCTGTGAGAGACGAATGGCAATGTCAATTGCTTCACCCATCCAGCGATTCCAAGAGTCATACCAGGTATTCTGATAGTAAATCAGCTGAATAGTATTGGTAATATGCACCTGAATTCACGGTTTCAATATTGAAATACAGCGTTGAACCGTTGTAAATCATTGCGTATTGGTGTAGGGACAAAGTTCTTACGGAATGCCTTACCCTCCGAAAAACTATCCGGCTGTATCGAGGGCAAAACACCGCGTTCAGAGGGACGAATTAGTATACGTCTTAGTGTCCGGCATCTTAATTTCATGCATGTATGAAAAGTTCGAGTGAGGAATCGCTCGAGAACGTCACCACCTTCAGTGCGGAACGACGGGCTAAGTCAATAGCTTCCCCTATCCTGTGATTCGGAGAGTCAAACCAGTAACTCCGGGAGTAAATCCGCTGTACAGTATTGGCAATAGATACCATAATTCACTGTAGGAATACTAATGTAGTGTGTCAAATCGTCGGCGAACATTTCTTTTTCGTACCAAGTCATTCTTTTACCGAATACCTTACCTTCCGTGAACCTTCCAGGCTGTAGCGAGTGTCTTACTTATTACTCACGGAATCAAATTAGAAGACATTTTTGTGTACGGATGCCACATTTTGATGTATAAATGTCAATATCGAGTTTCAAAGCGTTCGAGAAAGTTACCGCCTTCTCAGTGCGTCGCACAGCTAAGGCAATAGCTTCCCATATCCTGTGCTTCCGTGAGTCATAGCAGGTATGCCTGGAGAATATGTGCTGAACAACATTGCAATAGACACCTTAATTCACGGTTAGAATAAAAATTACTAAACATTTTAGTGACTGTAACCTTAATTTCATTATGAATAAGAAGTACAAGGGTCAGACAGTTCGAGAACGTTACCACTTTCTTAGAGAATCAAACGGCAATGTCAATAGCTTCGACTATCCTGTGTATTCAATAGTTAATGTAGGTATTCCAGGAGTAAATGCCCTGTACAGTATTGGCAACAGATACTTCAATTCTCGGAGTGAATATTAAAGTAAAGCGTCACGCCGAGTGAGGACGTTTCAAATTGCTATGAAATCAAACGTTATACCGAATAACTTACCGTCCGAGAGGCAATCTCGCCGTACCGTGAGTCTAGCTACGTGTTTCGGGAAACACATTAGTATACAATTTAGTGACGGCACCTTAAATTCATGTATGAATTAGATTACCGAGAGCCTTAACGTTCGAGGACGTTAGCACCTACTGTGAGAGACGAACGGCTAAGTCAATATCTTCACCTATCCTGTGGATCAAAGAGTGAAACCCGGTATTCCGGGAGAAACTCCGCTCAAAAGTTTTGGCTATAGACATCTTAATTCGCGGTTTCAATATTAAAGCAGGGCGTCCAGCTGTTGTAGGACATTGCATATTGGTGTAGGGCTAAATCTCTTACAGAATGCATTACCCTCCGACAAACTGTCCAGCTGTATTGAGAGCGTAGCTCCGCGTTCAGAGGTATGAAATGTTATACATCTTAGTGACATGCACCTTAATGTCATGCATGAATTAAAAGATCGACGGTCGAGCCGTGCGAGAACGTTACCACGTACTTTGAGAGGCGAACGGATGATACAATTCCTTCACCTATACTTTTGATTCCGAGAGCACGCTGAACGGTATTGCCAATTGACATCTTAATTCACAGTTTGAAAGATAATGTAGAGCGTCAATCCATATGAGAACGACACCAATTTCTATAAAGTCAAATGTTTTAACGAAGACCTAACCCTCTGAAAGTCTCTCCGGCTGTATCCAGAACATAAGATCTCGATCAGAAAAAGAAATTATTATTCATTTCAGTGACGGGCACCTTAATTTCGTGTATGGATTAGAAGATCGAAGGTTAAAACTTTCGAGACCCCCCGAAAGTTTTCTACCCCCTTTCTACCCCCTTATATGATATACAGTGAGCTATGTCAATAGCTTCACATACCCTGTGTTTCCTAGGGACACTGTTCGTATTCCAGGAGTAAATCCGATGAACTGTATTGGCAATTGACACCTTAGTTGACGCTATGATTAATAAAGCAGACCGTCAATACGTTGGTGAGCGGTAACTATTGGTATAGAGGCAAACGTTTTACAGGATGCCTTACCATTCGGGGTGCTAACCCGCTTTATCGAGAGTATAGCACCGTGTTCAGTGGAACAAATTACAATACATTTTAATGGCGGGCACTTTTACTTCATATATGAATTAGAAGATCGGGAGTCAAACCGTTCGTGAACGTTACCGCTTGCTTTGAGAACCGAATGGCTAGGCCAATACCTTATCTTATCCCATGATTCCGACTTTCAAATGAGATAATCCTACAGTAAATCTGCTGTACATTATTGGCATTAGGCACCTTGTGTCGCGGTATAAATATTAAAGTACAGAGTTAAACCTTCTGGGATCGTTACAAATTGGTATAGAATCAAACGTATTACTGTAGGCCTTACCTACCGCGAACCGCACCGGCTTCATCGAGAGTATAACTTCGCATTCAGAGAAGGAAGATAGCATGCATTTCAGTGACGGGCACCTTAACGGCATGTAGGAATTAGAAGATCGAGGGTAAATCCGTTCGTGTCCGTTACAACTTCATATGATATTTGAACAGCTAAGTCAATAGCTTCACCTACCCTGTGAATCCTAGATTCAAACCAGGTATTCCAGGAATAAATCCGTTGACCGGTATAGAAAATAGACACAATACTCCACGGTTTGAATATTAAAATAAAACGCCACACCGTTTGAGAACGTTACCAGTTGCTATAATGTCAATCGTCTTATCGAAAGCCTTACGGTCCGTGAAGCTAATGCGCCGTATCGAGGCTGTAACTTCGTGTTTGGAGAAACACATCAGTATGCGTTTTAGTGACGGCAATTTAAATTCATGTATTAATTGGAATATCGATTGTCAAGCAGTTTGGGAACATTACTACCATCATAGATGTTCGTACATCTTAGTGAATAGCCTCACATATCCTGTGTTTCCGAGAGTGATACCAGGTATTCCAAGTGTCAATCAACTGAACGGTATTGGAAATAGGCATCCTAATTCACGATTTCAATATTAAAGCGGAACTTCGAGCCATTGTAAAACGTTGCGAATTGGATTAAGGTCAAACATTTTACCGAAGGCATTACCTTCTGCGAAACTCACAAACTTCATCGGGAGTGTAACTTCGTGTTTAGAGAAAGAAGCTAATATTCATTTCAGTGACGGGCATCTTAACGTCATGTATGTGTTAGAAAATCTAGCGTCACACCGCTCGAGAACGTTGCCACCTTCTGTGGGAGACTAACGACTAAATCAATAGCTTCAGCTATCATGCTATTCCGAGAGTCAAACCCGGAATTCCGGGAGCAAATCCTCTGAACAGTAATGTCAAT
Organism: Lasioglossum baleicum; assembly: GCF_051020765.1. Classification (NCBI taxonomy): domain Eukaryota; kingdom Metazoa; phylum Arthropoda; class Insecta; order Hymenoptera; family Halictidae; genus Lasioglossum; species Lasioglossum baleicum. Next base: position 409,992 of record NW_027469179.1, read on the forward strand.
GGGCGCCATGGTTCACGGTATAAATACCATGGTACAGATCCATACCGATAAAGAACGTTACTTATTCCTATAGAGTTAAACTTTTAACAGAAGGACTTACCATCGAGAAACCAACCCGCTGTATCAAGAGTATAACATCGTGTTCAGAGGAACATATTACTAGAAATTTTAGTGACGGGCACCTTTATTTCAAGACTGAATTCGAAGGCCGATTGTAAAACCGTTCGAGAACGATACCGCCTTCCTGGAGAGTCGAAAGGGTCAGTAGTCTCACCTCTCCTGTGATTCAGAAGGACAAAACAGGAATTCCGAGATTCAACAAACTGTACACAACTGACAATGGACACCTTAATTCACGGTTTGAGTATTAAGGTACAGAGCCTTTCCCTTTAAACGTTACCTATTGCTATAATGTCGAAAGCTTTAGTGAAGACCTTACCCAACATGAACCTAACCCGCTACATAGAGAGTATAATTTCGTATTGAGAGAAAGAAATCTGTACTCACTTCAGTGACGGGTACCTTAGTTTCATGTATGAATTAGAAAATATGGTGTCAAACCGTTTGTGAACGTCGCCACCTTCTTTGAGTATCGATCGGCTAGGCCAATGGCTTCACCTACCCTGCCATTCCTAGAGTCAAACCAGCCATTGTGGGAGTAAATCCACTGAATTGTATAGGCAATTGACACCATAATTCACGGTATGAACATTAAAGTCGAGATTCAATCTGACGGATATCATTGTCAATTGGAATAGCGTCACACTTTTTACCGAAGGCCTTACCTTCAGAGAACATAGCTCGCTGTGTCGAGATAATAATTACGTCTCCATGGAAACTGATTAATACGCATTTTAGAGACATACACCCTAATTTCATGCACGAATTAGAAGAGCGACCGTCAAATCGTTCCACAAGGTTCACACCTTCTTCGACAGCAGAACTTCTAGATCAATAGCTGCACCCATCCTGATATTCCGATTGTCAAACATGGTATTCCTGGCGTGAATCCGCTGTATATTACTGAGAACGGACATCTTAGTTCTCGGTATGAATGTTAAAGCACAGCGCCAAACCTTTGTAAAACTATACCTACTGGTTTAGAGTCAAACTTTAAACAGAAAGCCTTACCTAGCGCGAAACAAGCCGGCCGTATCGAGAGTATAACTTCGTCTTTAGAGGCGCATATTAGAATATATTTTAGTGGCGCGCACCTTAATTTCATTTATGACTTAGAAGATCGTGTGTCAAACCGTTCGCGTACGTTACGATTCCCCGAGAGTCGAACTGCTAAGTCAATAGATTCACCTATCCTGTGATTCCGAGAGTCAAGCTTGGTGTTCCGGGAATAAGTCCGCTGAAAACTGTTGGCAATAGTCACCTCAATATACGGTTTGAATGTTAAGGCTGGCCGTCATGCCGTTGTGGAACATTACCTACTCGTTCTATACCAATAACTATCTCTTCTAATGCCAATACTGTAGAGCGGACTTACTTCCGGAATACCTGGTTTGACTCTCGGAATCACAGGGTAGGTGAAGCTGTTGACTTAACCGTTCGACTCTCAAATATAGGGGTAACGTTCTCGAACGGCTTGACTGTCGCTCTTCTCATTCATACATGAAATTAGGTTGCCCGTCACAAAAATGAATACTGATTTGCTTCTTCAAACACGAAGATATACTGTAGATACAGAGGGATACGTTCTCGGACAGTATGGTTTTCCGTAAGAAGATTGAGCATATATCAATTGGCAATGATTACCAACGGTTTGACTGTCTACCTTAATATTCATACCGTTGGATAGTGCACGTTTATTGCCAACGCTGATCAGTTGATTTACTCCTGAAACACATGGCTTGACTCTTCTAATCACAGCACAAGTGAAGCTCTTGACTTAGACGTTCAACTCTCAAAGAAGGTGGTAACGATCTCGAACAGTTTGATGCTCGATCTTCTAATTCATACATGAGGTTAAGGTGTCCGACTGCTAAAACGTCTACTAATCTGTTCCCCTAATCCCGAAGTTATACCCACGATATGTCGAGTTATGTTTTCGTATGGTAAGGTATCTGCTGAGGATCATGACGTTACATCAACTGGTAACGATATCCAGCGGTTTGATTCTTTACATTAATATTCATACAGCGAGTTGAGGAGTTTATTGCCAATACTGTTCAGCAAATATACTCCTGGAATACCTGATTTTTTGAATATCTTTTTCACTCATACGCGGATTTTCACCTGGATTACTAGGTTTGACTCTACGGAATGACAGTAACCTGAGTTAATTACCTGAAGTAATTAACTCAGCCGTTGGAACCTCACACAAGGTGATAACGTCCTCAAATGGTTACACAGTAGATCATCTAATTCATACGTGAAATAAAGGCGCCGGATACTAACCTGTATACTAATTTCATATCTTATTACTAATTTATACTGTAGAGACAGCGGATAAGGTTCATGGAGGGTAAGGTCTTCGGTAAAACGTTTGACATTATTCCAACTGGTATGGTCCTCAAACGGTTTCACGCTCTACTTTAATATTCATACAATGAATAAGGGGCCATTCCCAATTCTCCTCTGCGGCCTTACTCCTGAAATACCTGGTGTGAGTTTCGGAATCACGGGACAGGTGGAGGTATTGACTTTGCCGTTGATGGTGGGAACGTTCCCGAAGGGTTTGACCATCGATCTTTGAATTGCTGCAAGAATTTAATGCGTCCGTCAGTAAGATGCATAATAAATTGCTTCTCCGAGCACGAAGTTATGCTCTCGACACAGGGGGATAGCTTCGAGGAAGGATTGGCATTCGGTAAAAAGTTTGACTCGGTACCAGTAGGTAGCGATATTCAACGGGTTGACGCCCTGCTTTAATATTCAAACCGTTAATTGAGATGTCGTTTTCCAATATTGTACAGCACATTTTCTCCCGCAATATATGGTTTCACTTCCGGAGTCACAGGATATGTGAAGCTAATTACATAGCCGTTCGTCTCTCAAAGAAAGTGGCAACTTTCACGAACGGTTTTACCTCCGAATATTCTACTGTCTCATTAAAATAATGTGTCCGTCTGCTAAAATTGCTACTTATACGTTCCTGTGAACCTGACATAAGACAATCACTACGACGGCGAGTGTTCGCGGAATGTATGGAATGGATTAAAAAAATGACTTTGTAACTATTGGTATTGTTCTCCGACAGATTCACCCTCTACTATAATATTCAAACCGGGAAACGAGGTGTCCATTGCCAATGCTGATCTGCGAATTTACTACCGGAATACATGGCTTGCCTCTCGGAATCACATCTATAGGTAAAGCTATTGACTCTGCCGTCCGACTCTCAAAAATGGTGGTAACGATCTCGAAAGGCTTGACACCTCATCATCTGATTCATGCATGAAATTAAGGTGCCCGGCACTAAAGTATATAGTAATATGTATCTCTTATCGCGAAGTTATGCTCTCGATGCAGCAGAGTAGGTTCTTGGATGGTAAGGTCTTCGGTAAAACTTTTGGTAAAACATTATACCAATGGGTAACGTTCTACAAGGGATAGGCTCCGTACGTTAATATCGAAAGCGTGAATTAAGGTGTCCATTGCCAATAGAGTAGAGTTTATGGACTCTCGGAACACCTGGATTGTCTTTCGGAATCACAGTATAGGTGAGGCTACAGGCATAGTCGTACGAATCTAAAGGACGGTGGTCACGTTTTCGAATGGTTTGAACCTCGATATTCTATTTCATTCATAAAATCATGGTCACCGTAACTAAAATGTATACAAAAGGATTTCACCGAACACGAATATATATCCTCGGTAGATTGGAATGTAAGGCTTTCGGCAAATTGTTTTACTCTATACCAATTCGTATCGTTCTCAAATGGAGTGATGCTCTACTTTAATATTAAAACCGTGAATTAAGGTGTCTAATGCCTATACTATTAAGAGGTTTTACTCCCGGCATACGACGCCGGAATTACATTATAGTTGAAGCTATTGACTTAGCCGTTCGGCTCTCTAGGAAGGCGGTAACGATCCCGAACGCTTTGGCTCTCGATGCTGATATTTATACACAAACATGTGGTGTCCGTCCGCTAAAATGTGTATTGATATGATTCCGCGAAAATTAAGCAGGACACATGCTACAGCTGGTTTGGATCTCCGCAGGTAAGGTATTCTGTAAGATTTATGACTTTATACGAATTGGTAATGTTCTGTGACCTGTTGACTCCCTACATTAATATTCATACCGTGATTTAAGATGTCAATTGCCAATAGTATTCAGCGAATTTGCACCCGGAATACCTGGCTTGACTATCCGAACCACAGGATAGGTGAACCTAATGACTACGCCGTTCGACTCTCAAAACGGATGGTAACGATCCTGGACGGTTTGACCCTCTATCTTCCTATTGTTACATGTAATTAACGTGCCCGTCTGCTAACGTGTTTACTAATTTGTTTCCTTGAACGCTATTCAAGACACTTGCTGCAGCGGGTTAGGCTCTTGGAGGGTGTGGCATCCTGTACGTAATCTCACCATATTCCAGTAGGTACCGTTCCACGATGATTCGAGTCTATATATATTACTATTTACACCGTAAATTGAGGTGTCTATTGCCAATACTGTACTGCGGATTGACTCTCGGCATACATGGCTTGTCTATCAGAATAACAGGATGAAGTTATTGACTTAGCCCTTCGTCTCCAGAAGAAGGTGGTAATGTCCTCGAACGGTGTGACTAACGATCCTCCAATTCATACATGAAATTGTCGTGCTCGTCTCCAAAATGTAAAATGGTTCGAACCATTGAACACGGTGTTTTACTCCTGATACAGCGGGTTAGTTGTTCGGAGGGAATGGCGTTCTGTATGAACATTGACCCTACACTTATAGGTATTGTTCTACAACGGATAGTCGGCGTGCTTTAATATTCATACCGTGCATTAATTTGTCTAATGCCAACACTGACCAGCTGATTGACTCCAGGAATACCTGATTTGGCTACCGGAAGCACAGAATATGTGATGACATTGATTTAGCTCTTCGAATACCATAGAAAGTGGTAATGGTCTCGAACTGTTTGACCCTCTTACTTCTAATTCATACGTCAAATTCTGGTGTTCGTCAATGAAACGTATACAAGTTCGTACCTCTGATCTCGTTGTTATACTCCCGATATAGGGGGTCAGTTGATCGGAGAGTAAGGCACTCTATAAGAAGTTTGACCCTTCACGAATGGGTAGTGTTCTGCAACGGCTTGACGGCCTGCTGCAATATTCGAACCGTGAATTGAGGTGTCTATTGACAACAGTATCCAGCGGATTTGCTCATGATATGCCAGGTGTGACTCACCGAATCACTAGTATAGGTGAAGCTATTATCTCATCTGTGACATTCTCATAGAAGGTGATAACGTTCTAGAGCTGTTTGACCCTCGATCTTGTAAACCATGCATCAAATTATGGCACCCGAGGCTAAACTATATACTAGTTCCACCCTCTGAACAAGGTGTTTCACTCCAGATACAGTCCTGTAATTGCGAACTGCAGATCGGAGCGGCATATTGTATGATCTTTTTTAATATCATTGGCCTTGATATTGTACCATTTGCATTGATTCGCAGATTTCTATTTATCTCTACCTACAGTAACTTACTGATTTGATATAATCGATGTTATTTCAAAATTTTCAATTTTTACTTTGAAAAGTTGTATCTCTCTGGTAGGGTGTCTTTGGAATTAGTTGAGTGTACGTTTATGACATTATGTCATTATACTTATTGTTACTTTATATGTTTGTCTGTATATGTACCTGCCTTGCCCTAGCAATCACGTCTGACGAAGACTTCTAGCTGCGTACAGCAGACCGTAGCGACGCTACTGGATGGTCTTCGTTAATTTCGTTGACCACGATATTGTACCGCATGCATGATTTTTCCCAGTCTTCCATTCATTTATACGTACTCCAATTCACTGATACGATATTTTCAATTTTTTCAAAACTGTCTAATTTGAATTTACAAAATTTGTATTTCCTATTATAAGAGCCATTGGAATTACCTCAGAGTACGTTTATGCCGTTAGCTTGTTAAACTTATTGTTACTTTATACGATATTGTGTACACGTACCTACGCAGCCGGACCATCACGAACGGAGTGTTCTTGTAGTTGTGTCCGCTATATCGGAGCGACACTGCTGTATGGTCTTTGTTAATTTCATAACCTTGATATTGTACCGTATGCATTATTTCGCAGTTTTCTATATAATTCTACATACTGTAATTTACTGTTATGATGTTTTGGATTTTTTTCATAATTTCCAGTTTTTAATTGCAAAAAATGTATTTCATGACAAAAGTGTCTCTGGAGTTAGTCAAGCTTGCGTTCAGGACAATATTTTGTTAATCATACTGTACTTTTATATGACTGCGTGTATACATACCTGCGCTGTTTGTGCGACGTGGTGGGATTTGTCTTGTAGTTGCTCACGGTATATCGGAGTGGCGTTACTGGATGGTCTTCGTGAATTTCTTTTACAATGATTTTAACCGTATGTAGTTTTTACGCGTCTTCCATTTATTTCTGCATACAGCAATTAACTGTTATGGTATTTTCGTTTTTCTTCAAATTTTTCCGTTTTTAATTTCAAAAATTGTATTTTGTATCAAAAGTGCCATTAAAATTAGTTGAGTGTACGTTCATGGTAATGATTTGTTAAAAATATAGTTATTTTATATGATTGCCTGTATGTGTACCTACGCTCCCGAGGGACACGACTGTCAATGTCTTTTAGTTGCGTACGGCAGAACGGAGCGGCATACCAGATGGTCTTCATTAATTTCTTTAACCTTAATATTGTACCGCATGAGATCTTTCGCTATTTCCTGTTTATCTCTACATGATGTTGATTATCAATATAATATTCTTCATGATTTACAATATTTTCAATTTTCAGTTTAAAAAATTGTATTTCATAAGAAAAATTTCTTTTGAATTAGGTGAGTTTAGGTTTATGCCAATAACAGGTAAAATTCTTTGTTATTTTTTATGATTGCCTGTATGCGTACTTCCGCTCCCGCAGCTTCACAACTGGCGATGTATTGTTCTTGCGTACGGCAGATCGGAACGGCATATTGGATGGTCTTCGTTAATTTCCTTAACCACAATATTGTACGGTACGCATGCATTTGAAACTTTCCATTTATTTATACATACTGCAATTTGCTGTCATGGTATTTTCCATTTTTTACATAGTAATCAATTTTTATAGTAATAGATTGTGTACCATCTTAAAAGAGTATTTGGAATTGTTTTAGAGCACGTTTATGACGTTATTTTGTTATACTTGTTATTTTATCTGATTGTCGGTATACGTACCTAGGCAGCCGGATCGTCACGAGAGGAATGGCCTTGTAGTTGCGTTCGGTAGATCGGAGCGACGATACTGTATAGTATTCATTAATTTCTTTAACCATTATATTGTACCTTATGCATTCTTTCGCGGTTTTCTAATTATTTCTATATACTGCACTTTGCTGTTATGATATTTTGAATTTTCTTTTAAATTTTCTTTTTGCATTTTAAAAAATTGTATTCTTTCAGTAAATGTGTCCTTAGAATTAGATGAGTGTACGTTTATGACATTACTCTGTCAAACTTATTGCTATTATATATGATTGTCTCTACACGTACCCACGCTGCCAGAACAAAGCGACTAGCTAGTCCTTGAAGCTGCGAACAGCAGAACGTAGCGACTCTATTGAATTGCCTTCGATAATTTCATCTATCCTTGATTTCGTAACGTATGCATTATTCCCAGTTTTCAATTTCTAAAGATGTACTGTAATTATCTGTTACGACGATTTCGATTTCCATTAAAATTTTCCGTATTTATCATAAAAAATTGTATTTCTTAGTAGAAGTGTCCTTGGAATTAGTTGAACGCACGCATATGACACACTCTACTTGAACTTATTGTTATTCTCTATTATGCCCCGTATGCGCACCTAAGCTTCCAGAGGGAGTCGACTGAAGTGGTCTTGTAGTTGCTTTCAGTAGATCGGGGCTACCATACTGTCTGGTCTTTGTTAATTTCGTTAACCATGATATTGTACCGTATGCATGCTTTCGCAATTTTCCCTTTGATTCACCATAATGCAGTTTACTGTTATGATATTTTCGATTTTTTTTCAAAGTTTTTAACTATTAATTAAAAAAATTGTATTTCACAGCAATAATGTCTTTGGAATTACTTCAGTGTACGCTTATGAAATTATTTTGATAAACTTATAGTTATTGTATTTGATTGTCTGTATACGCATCTACGCTTACGGACCGACACGGGTGGAGTAGTCTTGCAATTGCATTCGGTAGATCGGAGCGACACTACTGTATGTTCTTCGATAATTCCTCTATGCCTGATATTGTACAGTATGCATTTTATACCCAGTTTTCCACTTATTTCTACGTACTGCTATTTTCAGTTTTGATATTTTTGATTTGGTTCATAATTTAATATTCCTAATATAAAAAATTGTATACCTCAATAAAAGTCTCAGACGAATTCTTTGAGTTCACGTTTAAGAAGTAATTTTGTTAATCGCATTGTTATTTTATACGATTGATTGCATACGTACCAAAGTTTCACGTGCGATATGACTGGAGTTATCTTGTTGTTGCGTTCGCAATATCAGAGCGACAGTACTAGATGGTCTTCCTCAATTACTTTAACCTTGACATTGTTCTGTACGCGTCTTTTCCTTTTTACCTATGTATTTACAGATACTGTCATTTACTACTATGATATTTTGAATTCTTTTAAAAATTTTCAACTTTTATTATGAAAAAATGTATTCCATAGTAATTGTGTGCTTGGAATTAGTTGAGTGTTCGTTTTTGACAATATTTTGTTAATTTCTTTGATACTTTATATGATTGTCACCATATGTACCAGCGCTGCAGGAGCGACACGACTGAAGTGATCTTGTAGTTGCTTTCGGTAGATAGAAGAGACACTACTGGATGGCCGTTGCTAACTTCCTTAACCTTAATGTTGTGCCGTATGCATTCTTTCTCAGATTTCGATTTGTTCCTACATAGTGTAATTTATTGCTTTGATTTTTTCGATTTTATCCAAAATTTTCAATTTTTAATTCAAAAATTATATTTTCTGGATATGTGCCGTGGGATTCAGTTGAATTCACGTTTATGAGAATATTTGGTTAAACATATTGCTATTTTATATAATTATCTGGACATGTGCTGACGCTTCCGGAGAGACACACATGCTGTGGTTGCGTATAGTGTACCGGAACGGCACTATAGGTTTGCCTTCGTTAATATATTAAACCTCCACTTTGATGTGTATGGATTTTCCCCCCTATTCTCTGTTAATTTATCAAAAATGTATTTTGCTGTTGGCATATTGCCGATTTCTTTCAAAACAAACAATTTTGAATTTACAAATTTTATTTCTTAGTAAAAGCGTCTGCTGAATTAGGTGAGTGTACGATTATGACAACATATTTTTCTGCTTATTGTTATTTTATATGATTGTCTGTATACGTACCTACGCTGATCGAGCAACGAGGCTGGGGTTGTCTTGTAGTTGCGTACGGTAGATCGGAGCGGCATACTGGATAGTCTTCGTTACTTCGTTTAACCATGGCTTTGAACACTTTTTCCATTTATTTATACATACTGTAACTTACTGCTATGATGTTTCCGATCCTCTTCAAAATTTTCCATTTTTTGCTTAAAAAATTCAATTTCATCATAAATGTGACATTGGAATTAGATGAGTGTAAGTTTAAGACAATATTCTGTTCATCATGATGTTATTTTATAGAATTGCCTCTATACGTACCTACGCTGCCGGAGCGACACGACTGGAGTGGAATAGTAGTTGGTTACGGTATATAGGATTGACAGTATGCGGTACTTGACCGAATGCGTAGCAGCGCATAAGCGCGACCCGACCCGAATCGACTTGTAGTTGCGTACGGCCGAACGGAGAGATATTACAGTATAATCTTCCTTAATTTTTCTAACCTTGACTTTGTACCGCATTCAATTTTTCGCACTTTTCCATTTACTTACTCATACTGTAGTTTGCTGTTCGGATATATTAGATTTTTGTACCAAATTTTCAATTTTTAGACTCAAAAATGAAATTCCTGGTAAAGGTGCCTTTGAAATTATTTGTGTGTACGTTTATGACAATATTGTGATATATTCTATGCTATATTTTACGATTGCCTGAATGCCCACCTTCGCTTGTGGAGTGAAACGGTTGGATTGGACTTGCAGTTCCGAACGGCAGATCGGGGAGGTATACCGGACCGCCTTTGTTAATTTCGTGAGCCATGATTTTGAACCGCATGCGTTTTTCCCAATTTTTTTATTTTCATGTACATACTATAATTTACTGCTATGACATATTCCATTTTTTACATTATTATGAATTTTTAGTTCAGAAGATTGCATTTCATTGTAAAATAGTCTTTACAATTAGTTAAGTGTATGTATGTGACGATAATATGTTAAACATATTGTTATTTTATATGATCGTCTGTATACGTACATAAGGTGTCGGAGAAACACTACTGGCGAGGTCTTTTAGTTCCGCAAGGCAGATCGAAACGGCACTATTGGATCATCTTCGTTAATTTGTTTAACTTTGATTTTGTACCGTACGCACCCTTTCTCAGTTTTTTATTTATTTACACAAGCTATAATTTACTTTTATGATATTTTTCATTTTTTTTCATAATTTTCAATTTTTAGTTTTCAATAATTTTATTTCTTAGCGAAAGTGTCATTGGAATCAGTTGAGTGTACATTTATCACATTTTTTTTTTGCTAAATTTACTGATATTTCATGTGATTGCCGGTATGCATCCCTACTCTCACGGAGTGATACGCCTGGAGTGGGCTTGTCGTTGCGTATGCCATATCAGGGCGGCATACTGTATGGGCTCCGTTAAATAGTTTAACCATTGTATTGTACCGTACGCATTCTTTCGCAGATCACTATTTATTTACAAATATTGTAATTTAATGTTATGATTATGATATTTTGCAGTTTCATCGAAGTTATCAAATTTTATTTTAAATGATTGTATTTCTTAGTAAAAGTATCTGTGGAATTAGTTGAGTGTACATTTTTGAAGTTATTTTGTTAAACCTATTGTTATTTTATATGATTGTCTCTATACTTACCATCGTATCCGGAGCGACACGACAGGAGTGGTCTTGCAATAACGATTTGTAGGCCGGAACTACATTACCGTCTGGTCTTCGTTAATTTCTTTAACCATGATTTTGTGCAGTATGCATTTCTCGCCTGTTTTTTATTTATTTATAGAAACGATAAATAACAGTTGTGATATTCCATTTTTTCTCGAATTTCTCTGTTTTTATTTTAAAAAATGACATTTCTTAGTGAATGTGTCTTTCGAATTAGTTGAGTGTCTGTTTATGGCAACATTCTGTTGAGCTTGTTGTTCCTTTAAATGATTGTCCCTATACATACCAACGCCCCCAGAGCGACACGGCAGGAGTGTTCCTGCAGTGGCATATGGTATAACAGAGCGGCTCTAGTGGATGACCTTCGCTAATTTCATTAAGCTTGATTTTGCACGGCATTAATTCTTTCGCAGTTTTCTATTTATTTCTACACACTATAACTTACTATCGCGTAAATTTCAATTTTTTTCAAAATATCCAGTTTTAATTTTCAAAAATTGTATTTTTTCCGGCTATAGTGTCTTTAGAATTAGATTATTGCACGTTGTAGAACTTACTGTTATTTTATATGAATGTCAGTAAACGTACAGACGCTGTCCAAATGACACGACTGGCGAGGTCTGGTAGCATCCTACGGCAAACGGGGCGGCACCACTAGAGGGTCGTCGATAATTTCCGTAGCCATAATGTTGTTCCGTATGCGCTCCTTCGCAGTTTCGTATTTATTTACAAATATTGTAATTTACTCTTATGATGTCATCGCTTTTCATCGATACTTCCAATTTTTGTTTTAAAAAATTGAATTCCTCCATAAACTGTCTTTCGAATTATTTGAGCATAAGTTTATGACATTCATTGTCAATCTTTTTGTTATTTTATATTCATTGCCTGTAGACGTACCTACGCATCCTTATCGACACGGCTGGAGTGATCGCGTAGCTGCTTTCGCTAGATCGGAGGGACAACACAGTATCAACTTCGATAACTTCTTCAACCTTGATATTGTAACGAATCCATTCCTTCAATATTTTCTATTTATTTCTATATACTGCGGCCTATAGCTATTCAAATCTCCCAATTTTTAATTTCAGAAATTGTACTTTCCAGGAGAAGTCTTTGCAATTAATTCAGTGTACGTAAACGGCGTTATTTTGTTAACATTTTTGATTTTTTATACGATTGTATCCATACGTACCTAAGCTTCCGGTGGGACACGCCTGGAGTGGACTTGTAGTTGCTTTTGGTAAATCGGTGCGGCACTACTGGATGGACCTCGTTAATATCCTTAACCCTGATCTTGTACCATATGCAAGTTTTCCATGTTTTTCATATATTTATACACAGTGTATTTTGCTGTTGTGATATTTTGAATTTTTTTCAAAATTTTCAATTTTTACTTTATGAAATTGCATATTTTTGTAAAAGTGCCATTGGAAATAGTTGAGAGTACGTTTATGACATTATTTTGTTAAATTCACTGTAATTTTATATGATTGTCTATATAGGTACCTACGCTGCCTGAACGACACGACTGGAATGGTCCTGTATTTACTTGTGGTATATAGGAGCAGCACTAATGGTTGGCCTCCGTTAATATATTTAACCGTCATTATGTTGTGTATGGATTCCCCCCCCCCCCTGTTTTCTATTAATTTATACAAACTGTATTTTACTGTTAGCAAATTTTCGATTTTTTTCAACACTAACGATTTTTAATTTAAGAAATCCTATTCCGTAATAAATGTGTCTTTCGAAATAGTCGATTGTTCGCTTATGACAATATTTTGTTCAGTTTGGTTTTGTTCTGTATGATAGAACGTACACGTTCCAATACTGCCGGAGCGGCACAACTCAAGTGGTCTTGCAGTTGCGTATGATCGATCGGATGGACGTAACTGTATGACCATCGTTAATTTCATTAACCATGATATTGTACTGTATGCATTCTTCGCAGGCGTCCAGTTGTTTCGGTTTACTGTAATTTACTCGAAAGATATTTTCGATTTTTTTCATAATTCTCGAATTTTACTTTAACAAATTGTTTCTTAGTTGAAGAGCCGTTGAAATTAGTTGATTGTACGTTTATGACATTACTTTGTTAAACTTATTGTTATTTTATATGTCTGTCTGCATACGTACCGACGTTTCCGGAACGACACCGCGGGATTTATCTTGTAGTTGTTTTCACTAGATCGGCGGGACTCTACTGTATAATCGTCGTTTATTTCTTTAATCTTGATGTTGTACTGAATGCATTCTTTCCCAGTTATCTATCTACGTACTTTAACCTACTGTCTTGATATTTTCAATTTTTTTTTCAAAATTTTCAAGTTTTAGTCTAAAATTTTGTAATTCTCAGTAAAAGTAGCTTTGGAATTACTTGAATGTACGTTTATGACATCAATTTGTTAATCTTATTGTTATTTTATATGATTGTGTGTATGGATACCTACGCTTAAGGAACAACACGACTGGAGTGGTCCTCTATTGGTGTCCGGCCTGTCTGTGCGGCACTAGTGTATGGTCTACGTTAATTTCTATAATCTTGATATTGTACCGTATGCATTTTTCCCAGTCCTTCATATATTTATGCATATAGCAGTTTATTGTTGTAATATTTTCAATTTTCCTCAAAACTTTCAATTTCTAATTAAAAAAATTGTAATGCTCAGTAAATGTGACTTTGGAATTAGTTGAGTGTAAGATTATGGCATTATTTAGTTACCCTTATGGTTATTTTATACGATTGTCTGTATACGTACCTACGTAGCCGGTACAACGCGGCTGCAGTGGGCATGCAGCTGCGTATGGTAGATGGTACCGACACTACTGTATGGTCTTCGATACTTTTTAATACTCTGATATTGTACCGTACGCATTTCCTAATAGTTTCATGTTTGTTACTTCTGTCAGATTTTGCAAATTTCAATTTACAAAATTTGTAATTCATATGAAAAGTGACTTTGAAGTTATATATGTATCTACGATTATGACAATATCTTGTTGTATTTGTTGCTGTATTGTATGATTGTCTGTATACGTACCTACGCTTCTGGAGCGACACGAATGGAGTTGTCTTTCAGCTGCGATCACAGTATCGGAGGAACAGTTCTGTATGATCTACATTAATTACTCTAACATTGATATTGCATAGTATGCGTTTTCTCCCAGTCTTCCACTTATTTATACTTACTATAATTTACTCTTATTATATATCCGATTTCTTCAAAATTTTCAATTTCTACTTTAAAGGATTCCATTTGTCAGTGAAGTGTCTATGGAGATAGTTCACTGTACGATTATGAAAATATATTATTCAACATTTTATTTTATATGATTGTGCGTATACGTTCCTACTCTTCCGGAACGACACGACAGTAGTTGCTTTGTAGTAGGCTACGGCAGATCGGAGCAGCATAATGGATGGTCTTCGATAATTTCTTTATCCATAACATTGTACCGTATGCTTTCATTCGCAATCTTGTATTTATTTGTATATACTGCAATTTGCTGTTATGATGATTTCGATATCTTTGAAAATTTCCAGGTCTTAACTTATAAAACTGTATTTTTTAGAACAAGTGTCTTTGGAATTAGTTGAACGCACGCGTATGACTTTCTACTGTTAAACTTATTGTTATTTTATATGATTGCCTGTACGTGCACCAACACTTCCGGAGCGACACGACTGTAGAGGTCTTCCACATGCCGTACGGAACATCGGAGCGACACTACTGGATGACCTTCGGTAATTCGTTTAACCATGATGTTGTACCACATGCATATCTTCCCAGTCCTCCTTTCATTTATACATACTCTTACTTACTGTTATGATATATTCGATGTTATTGAAAACTTGCAATTTTTACTTGAAGAAATTGTATATCTTAGTCAAAGTATCTATGGAATTAGTTGACTGTACGTTCAGGCATTATTCTGATAAACTTACTGTTATTTTATACGAGTGTCTTTATGCGTAACAACGTTTCGGGGCGACTCGATTTGACTGGAATTGTTGTTGTCATCGGTAGGTCGGAGCAGCACCGCTGGATGGTCTTCTTTACTTTCTATAACCCTGATTTAATACGGTATGGATTTCATCCCAGTTTTCAATTTATTTATGCATACTGTATTTAACTGTTATTATGTTTGAGATTTTCTCAAGACATTCAATTTTGGTTTCAAAAAATCGTAATCCTCAGTATAAGCGTAGTTGGAATTAGTTCAGTTCACGTTTAAGACAATATTTTGTTCATCTTGTATTTTATAGGATTGTCTCTATACATACCTGCGCTGCCGGAGCGATACGACTGGAGTTGTCCAGTAGATGCGTATGGTAGATCGGTGAGTAACTACTGGATGGTCTTCGCTAATTACTTTAACCTTGATTTTCTACCGTATGCATTTTGTCCCAGTCATCCATTTACTAATGCATACTGTAATTTATTGTTATGACATTTATAATTTTTTCCAACATTTCCAATTATTAGTATTCGAAAATTGTATTTCGTTGCAAAAGTTCCCTTGATATTAGTTGAGTGTACGTTTATGATAGTAGCTTGGTAAACTTATTGTAATTTTATATGACTGTGTGTATACGTACCTACGCTTCCGGAACGACACGACATTAGTGATTTTCTCGTTCCTTACGGCAGATCGTAGCGGCGCTACTAGATGGTCATCTTTAATTTCTTTAATTTTGACATCGTACCGCATGCATTTTTCCCAGTTTTACATTTGTCTATGCACACTGTAATTTGCAGTTGCCATATTTTCCATTTCTTTCATAATTTTCAATTTTTAGTGTAAATGATTGTATTTTTTAGTAATAGTGTCTCTAGAATTAGTTGAGTGCACGCTCATCACGTTATGTTGTACACTGATTGTTATTTCATATGATTGCCTGTATGCGCACCTACAATTCCGGAGCAACGCGCCTGGAGTGGTCTTGCAGTTGCGTTTGGAAGATCAGGGCGACAATTATGTACGACCTACGTTAATTCCTTCAACCCTGAGGTTGTACCGAATGCATTTTTTCCTAGTCATATAGTTATATATACATTTTGAAATTTTGTCTTACGATAGTTCTGATTTCTTTTTAAATTTTGAATTTCTTGTTTCAGAAGCTGCATATCCTAGTAAATGTGTGTATTGGATTAGTTGAACTTACGTTTATGACAATAGATTGAGAACCTTGATTTTAATATTATATGATTGCCCGTACGCGTATCTACGTTATCGGAGCGACACGAGTGGGAAAGTCTTGTAGTTGCGTCTGAAAGTTCGGAGCGATATTACTGTATGGCCTACATTAAATTCATTAACCTTGATATTGTCCCGCATTCATTTTTTTCCAGTCCTCCATTCATTTATACATATGGTTATTTACTACAGTGATATTTCCGATTGTTTTCAGAATATTCAGTCCTTATTATGAAAAATTGGACTTCTATGTAAAAGTGTCTTTGGATGTACTTGATTACACGTTCGTTATACGACATATTATATTATACGACATTATTCCGTTAAACTTGCTGTTATTTTAGATGATTGTCTGCATACGTACCTGCTCTTCCGGAGAGTCACGCCTCTAGCGGGCAAGTAGTTGCGTACGACAGATCGGAACGACACTGCTGTATGGTCGTCGTAAATTTCTTTAACATTCATGCAGTACAGTATGCACTTGTTCCCAGGCATACATTTATATATGCATACTGCAATCTATTGTTATGAGTTATTCGATTTTCTTCAAATTTACTAATTTTATTGTCAAAATATGTATTTCTCAACGAAAAGTGCCTTTGGAATCAGTTGAGCGTACATTTACAAGAAATTCCATCGTATATTATGTGATTTTCTCCGTATGTACCTTCGCTTCCGGCGCGACACGACTGAAGTTTCCGAGCAGTTGCATTCGGCACATCGGAGCGACACTAATGGATACTCTTTGCCAATTTTAATAACCTTAATATTGTACCGGAAGCATTCTCTGTCGGATTTCTCTTTATTTCTACATACTGTAATTTGCAGTTACGATATTTTCGATTATTTCATAGTTACCAGTTTTTAATATCGAAATACGCATTCTTTAGGAAAAGTGACTTTGGCATTAGTAGAGTGTACGTTTATAGCAATATGTTCTTCATCTTATTCTTATTTTATACAAATGTCTGTAATTCGTTCCTACGCTTCTCGAGCGTCACGACTGGAGTGGTCTTGTAGTTGCCATTGGTAGGTCGGAGAGGCACTATGGATGGTCATCGTTAATTTCTTTAATCTTCATTTTGTATTGTATGCATTTCATCGCAGTCTATGATTATTTTATACATATTGTAATGGACAGTATCGATACTTTCGATTTTTCTTACAATTTCCAGTTTTTAATTTCATAAAGCGTATTTCGTAGTAAAAGTGTCTTTAGAAATAGCTCAGAGTACGTTTATAACTATATTTTGTAGACACGTTGTTTTTTTAACTGATTATCTGCATATGTAACTACGCTTCCGGTGCGACACGACTAGCGCGGCCTTGTAGTTGCGCACCGTACATCGGAACAATGTTACTCTACGGTCATTGATAATTTTTTTAACCTCAATGTGGTACCGTAATAATTTTTTCCCAGTTTTCTATTTATTACTCTATTTTGTAATTTTCTAGTATGATATTTTCGATTTTTCTTTTTTTTGGGAAAATTATCAATTCCAAATTTTAAAAATTGTATTTCCTTGTAATGTCATTTGCATTATATGAGTTTATGTTCATGGCAATATTTTGTACAACATATTGTTATTATATATCATTGTCTGCATTTGTACTTAATCTTCCGGGGCGATACGTCTGTAGTGGTCTTGTAGTTGCGAATGGCAGTTTGGACCGACAATACGGTATGGTCTTCGGTAATTTTGCTAACCTTCATTTTGTACCGTATGCATTTCTCCTAGTCTTCCATTTATGTATACAGACTGCAATTTACGGTTATGATATTTTCAGTATCTGTCATAATATCTAATTTTAAATTTCAAAAATTTTGTTTCCAAATAAAAATTTCCTTCCAATTAGTTGAGTGCACGTTTACGACATTATATTGTTCAATTTTTTGCTGCGTTATTTGATTGTCTGTATACGTACCTGCCCTGACGGGGCGACACGACTGACGTCGGCTTATAGGTGCGTACTGCAGATCAAAGCGGCACCACTGGCTGGACTTCGTTAATTTCTTTAACCTTGATTTTGAGCCGCATGCATTTCACCCCATGTCTCATTTATTTATACATACTCTAATATAGTGCTATATTTTCGATTATCATTCAAAATTTTCTTTTTTTAATTTATAAACCTGTATTCCTTCGTAACGGTTTCCACAGAGTTGGTTGAATTTACTTTTATGACAATACTCTGTTAAGCTTGTTATTCTTTTCTATAATTGTCTGAATACGTACCATCGCTTCTGGAGCGACACAAGAGGTGTGGTCTTCTAGAAGCTTTCGGTACATCAGGACGGCACTACTGGATGGTCTTCGATAATTTCTTTGATCTTGATCATGTACCGAATTCATTCTTTCCTAGGCTTCCATTTATTTATGCATACTGTAATTTAGTGTTAAGATATTTTCAGTTTTTTTCAAAATTTTCAATTTTAAATATCAAAGATGACTTTTCATGAGATGTATCTTTGGAATTAGTTGCGTGTACGTATATTACAATGTTTTGCAAAATTCGTTGTTATTTTATATGATTGTCTCTGAATTTATCAACACTGCCGGAGCGACACGTCTGTAGTAGGCTTGCAGTTAAGTATGGTACGTATTAGCGACTCCACTATATCGTTTTCGATAATTTCCTTCGGCTCAATATTGTGCCGTATGCATTCTGGCTCAATTTCCTATTTATTTCTTCATATTGCTCTTTATTGTAAAGGGCTATTCAACTTATTTCTATGTTTCAAATCCTTTACTTTAAAAGTCTTATTTGGTACCAAAAGTGTAAATGGGATTAGTTAAGTGGACGTTTATGATAATATTTTGTTAAATTTGTTGTTATTTTACATGATTGTCTTTACATGTACCTACGTTGCAGGAGCGACACTAATGGATGATCTACGATAATTTCTGTAACCTTGATATTGTACCGTATACATTCTTTCGCAGTTTTCCATTTATTTACACACAGTGTAACTTAATAGTATATTTTCGATTTTTATCAATATTTTCATTTTCAGTGTAAGAAATTGTATACCTTAATAATTGTTTCTTTACTACAAGCTGAGCGTACGATCAGTACAATGTTATTATAAATTCTTTGTTATGTTATATTTTTGTCTCTATACGTACCTACGCATCCGGCGGTACACGACAAGCGTTGTCTTGTAGTTGCTTTCGGTTGATGGGGGCGACAATACTCCATGCTCTTTGTCTATTTCCCTAAGCTCGGTAGTGTACCATAACAATTCTTACGCATTTTTCTATTTATTTCTGCAAGCAATAATTTACTGTTATTTAATTTTCGATTGTGGTCGTAATTTCCAATTTTGAAATTCAAAAATTCTATTCCATTGATAGGTGTCTTTGGAACTAGTTGAGCTATATTTAATGACAATATTTTTATATAAATATTGCACTTTTAAGTGAAAGCCTGCATACATTCCTACGCTTTCGGAGCAGCACGGCTGGAGCGGTCTTGTAGTTATGTTCGTGAGATCGGAGCGACACCACTGTATGGTTTCCGATAATTTCATTTACATTAATATTAATCCAAATGCATTTTTTCCAGCTTTCCATTTATATATGCATACTGTAATTTACTGCTTTGATATTACCGATTCTTTTCAATATTTTCAGTTTTTAGTTTAAAACGGTGTACTTCCTAGCGAACCTCACTCTGGAATTGGCTGAGTATGCGTTTATGACATTATTTTGTTAAGATTATTGTGATTTTATATCCTTGTGCGTATGGGTACCTACGCTTCCGTAGCGGCACGTCTGGAGTTGTCTTGCAGTTGCGTAAGGCAGATCGGAACCGCATATCGGATGGTATTCTTCAATTTCTATAACCATTATATTATATCGTACTCATCCTCTCGCAGTTTTCTATTTATTTCTTCATATTGCAACGTACAGTTATATTTTCGATTTTTTTCAAAATTTCCAGTTTTTAATTGCAAGAAATGTATTTCCTAGTAAATGTGTCTCTGGAACTTGCTAAGCTTACGTTTATGACAATATTTTGTTTAACATATTGTACATTTGGGGGATTGTGTCTATATGTACCTGCGTTTCCGGAGAGAAGAATCTCGTGCGGTGTTGCAATTGCGTTTGGTAGAATGGAGACACACTAATGTATGATCTTCGTCACCTTCGTTAACCTTAATTTTGTACAGTACGCATTTTCCCCCTGCTTTTTATTTATTTATTCATACTGTAATTTACATGTACGATATTTCCATTTTTCTCCAAAATCTTCAATTTTTTGTTTAAAAATCTGTATTTCGAAATGCTATTGCTTTTGGAATTAGTTGAGCATACGTTTATGACATTAAATTTTTTAATTTATTCTTATTGTATATGATTGTATGCATTCGTACCTACGCTTCCCGAGCAATGCGACTGGCATCAACTTGCAGTTAAGTACGGTAGATCGTAGCGACGAGATTTTGCACGCCACGGTATGCCTATCGGCGCTCCGAACCAATGCCAACGGATTGCTGGTGTAGTTGCGTACGTATGGTGGGTGAGACACAACTGGTTGGTCTTCGTTAATTTCATTAACTTTGATTCTGACCCGGATGTATTTCACCCCATGTTTTCCATTTATTTATACATACTCTAATATAGTGCTATATTTTCGATTTTCATTCAAAATTTTCATTTTCTAATTTAGAAACCTGTATTCCTTAGTAACGGTTTCCTTTGAATTGGTTGAGATTTCGTTAATGACAATTCTTCGTCAGCTTGTTATTCTCCTGTATGATTGCCTGTATACGTATCTACGCATCCGGAGCGACACCGCAGTAGTGGTGTAGTAGTAGCGATGATTTGATAGGAGCGACACTGCAGTATGGTCTTTGTTAATTTCAATAACCTTAGCGTTGTGTCGTATGCATTCTTACACAGTTTCCTCTTTGTTTCTACGTACCGTAACTTACTGTTAAAATATTTTCGATTTCTTCCAGAATTTCCAGTCTTCAATTTTAAAAAATGTACTTCATAGTATAAGTGACTTTTGTATTAATTTTACTCTGTATTTATGACAATATTTTGTTTAATTTGTTTTTGTATTATGTGATTGTCTGAATACGAATCTACGCTTCCAGAGCAACACGTCTGGAGTGGATCTGTATTAGCATACGACTTATCGGTGCGGCACTACTAGATGTTCTCCGTTACTTTCTGTAACCTTGATCTTGTCCCGTACGCATTATCCCCGTGTCCTCTATTTATATATACATACTATTATTAACTGTTATGTTTTCCATTTGTTTGAAAATATTCAATGTTCAGATTGTAAAGTTGTATTTCTTAGCAAAAGTGTCTTTGGTATTTTTTGAGTGTACGGTTCTGACAATATTTTGATGAATTCGTTGTTGTATTATATGGTTGCTTATATTGATACCAACGCAGCCGGATCGACACGGCTGGAGTGGTCTCCCAGTTGCGTACGGCAGAACAGAGAGGCATACTGCTTGGTCTTCGTTAATTTCATTGCCATGGATCTTGTACAGTATGCATTTTGTCCCAGACTTCCATTTATTTATGCATATTGTAATAAACTGTTATGATATTTTAGATTTTGTCCAAGATTATCAGTTTTAGTTTAAAAAAATCTTATTTCTTAGAGAAAGTGTTGTTGGAAATAGTTGAGTGTACGATTATGACAATATTTTGTTAAGTTCGATGTTATTTTATATGATTGTCTGTATATGTACCTGCGCTGCAGGAGCGACTCGATCCTTGAGGTCTTGCAGTTACATCGGGTAGATTGGATCGACCATACTGGATGCTTTTCGTTAATTTCTTTAACCTTGGTATTGAACCGTATACATTTTTCTTCTAGTTTTTCATTTATTTATACGTACTGTTATTTACTTTTCTGATATTTTCGATTTGGTCCAAAATTGATAGTTCTTAATATTAAAATTTGTATGTCTCAGTAAAAGTTTCAGTTGAATGCGTTGAGTTCACTTTTATGACATAATTTTGTTAATCGTATTGTTATTTTATATGACGTTCTATATACGTACCTACGGTTCCGGAGCGACACGGGTGGTGTGGACATGCAGTTTGTTTCGGGAGCACAGAACGATGCTTCTGTATGATGGCCGTTAATTTCGTTATCCATGATATTTTATCGTATGCATTGTTTCGCAGTTTTCCAATTATTTATGCATAGTGTAATTTACTGTTATGATATTTGGGATTTTTTTCAAAATTTGCAATTTCTTCTATGAAATGTTGTATTCCTCAGTAAAAGTGTCTTTGGATTTAGTTGAATGTACGCTAATGATATTATTTTGTTAAACACATTCTTAATTTGTATGATTGGCTGTATACGTACCTGAAATACCCTATTGTATTTCCTACTAAATGTGCCTTGGAATAATTTGCGTGTACGTTTATGACAATATTCTGTTAAATTCTTTGTTATTTTGTAAGGTTAATTGTATACGTACTTACGCTTGAGTGGTCGTATTGTTGCATTCGGTAGATTCGAGCGACACTACTTGATGGTCTTCGTTAATATCTTTAGCCCTGATTTTCTACAGTATGTATTTTTTCACAGTCTTTCATTTATTTATACATACATATTATACATTTATACATACAATTTTCTGTTATCCCACTTCCGATTTTTTTCAACATTGCCAGTTATTAATTCCCAAAACTGTATTGCTTAGGAAAAGTGCCTTTGGAACTAGATGAGTGTACGTTGATGACATTATTTTGTTGAACGTATTGTTATTGTACATTACTGTCTGCAGGCAAACCCACGCCTCCGTATCGACACGGCTGGAGCGATACATAGTTGCGTAAGATATATCGGAGCGGCACAACTGGATGGACCTTGTTTATTTTTTATCCATGATTTTGTGTGTTATGCATTTTTTCCTTCTTCCCCATATATTTATATATACTCTACTTTGCTCTTACGATATTTCCGATTTCTTCCAATGCTTTCAATTTTAAGTTTAAAAAAATGTATTTCATAGTAAATGTGCCATTGGAAATAGTTGAATGTCCCGTTGCGGCAATATCTTGTTAAAATTATTGTTATGTTATATAACTATCTGTATACATACCAACGCTGCCGGAGCGACACGAATGGCGATGTCTTGTCGTTGCGTACGGCAGAACGGCGGAACACTACTGGATGGCCTTCCTTAATTCCTTTAACCTTCACTATATGCCGTACACATTTTTCACAACACTTGCTATTTACTTGCTATTTACTTCTATATACTGTAATATATTGCTGTGACGTCTTCGATTTTCTTCTCAATTTTTATTTACTAATTTCTAAAATTGTTTCTTCTTTATTAAGAGCGTCTTTGGAATTAATTGAGTGTACGTTTATAAGCATACCTTGTAAAATTTGCAGTTACATTATATGTTTTCCTGCACACGTACCTACGCTGCCAAAGCGACACGACTGTCGAGGTACGGCAGAATGGTGCGAAACTACTGGATGGTCTTAGTTAATTTCGTTGACCACGGCATTCTACCGTATACATGTTTTCCGAGACATCCATTTATTTATACGTACTGTAATGTACTGTTATGGTATTTTCGATTTTCTTCGAAATATCAATTTCCAGTTTAAACGATTGTATTTCTGAGTAAAAGTTTGTTTGGAATTAGTTGAGAGTACGTTTGTTACAATATTTTTTTTCATTCAATGTTATTTTCATGAATGTCTGTATACGTACGTACGCTGTTGGAGCGACACGACTCGTGAGGTTTTGTATTTGTTTACGACAGAACGGAGTGGCACTACTGAATGGTCTTCCTTAATTTCGTTAACGTCGATTTTGCAACGAATGCATTTCTTACATGTTATCCATTTATTCATTCATACTATAATTTACTATTATGACATTTTCTATTTTCATCAATAGTTTCAATTTTTAGTGTATATAGTTGTATCTCTTAGTTAATGTGCCTTTGGGAACAGTTGTGTGTACGTTTATAATATTGTGAGGTAAATCTTAATGTTATTTTATATGATTGTCCGCATACGTACATACGCTAGCGAAGACATTGCTGGTCAGGTCTTTTAGTTGCGTACGGTAAATCGAAATTGCATTAATGGATGGTCACCGTTAACTTCGCTAACGTTATTGTGGTTCCTTATGCATTCTTTCGCAGTAACTTACTCATATGATATTTTCGATTTTCTTCGAAATTTTCAATTCATAGTTTAAACGACATTGTGTTTTTTAGATAAAGAGTCTTTGGAATTTGTCGAGTGTACGCAAGTGACGTTAATTTGTTAAATTCATTGTTATTTTACATGATTGTCAGTATACGTTCGAACGCTTCCAGAGCGGCACGACTGGAGTGGTCCTGTAATTGCGCTCGGCAGATCGGAACGGAAATTTGTTCGGGCTTCGTTAACTTCTTCAACCCTGATTTCGTACCGTATGCATTTTTTTTCTAGTGTTCCATGTATTTATAATTACGGTTTTTTAATCTTATTATATTTTCCATTATCTTCGAAAATTTTAATTTAAATTTAAAAGAATATGTTTCATTGTAAAAGTGTCCGTGGTATGGCTTGTGTGTATGTTTATGATATTATTCTGTTAGACTTATTTTTATTTCACGTTTCTGTATTTTGTATTATTGCCTGCAAGCGAAACTACGGCGTAGGACGGGCAGTACTTGCGAGGCCTTGGAGTTGCGTAGGACAATACGGAGCAGCGCTACTGGATTGTCTTTGTTCATTTCATTAATCACAATATTTAACCGTACGCATTCTTTCGCTTTTTTTCTATTTATTTCTACAGGATGTAGATTATTGTTGTGATATATTTCATGCTTTCCAAAACACTCAATTTTTATTATAAAAAATTGTATTTCCTACTAAAAGTTTCTTGTGAATTATGTCAGTTGAGATTTATGACAATATCATGTTATATTCATTGTTATTTTATGTGATTGTCTGTATAAGTACTTCCGCTCCCGCGTCTACACGACTGACGATGATTTGTTGTTGCCCACGGCAGTTCGGAGTTGCACTACTGGATGGTCATCGTTAATTTCGTTAACCATGATTCTTTATCGTATCCATTCCTTGCTAGTCTCCCATTTATTTGTACATACTGTATTGCACTGTTATGATGTTTTCGATTTTCATCAAAATTTTCAATCCTTTTTTTAAAACATTATACTCTTCACGAGAAGTGACATTTTAATTAGTTGAGTGTACGTTTATGACATTATTTTGTTAAATTTATTGATATTTGCATGATTGTCTGCATGCGTACGTACGTTTCCGTAACGACACGACTGGAGTTGTCTGGTTGTTGCGTATGGTATATCGGAGCGGCACTACTGGATGGTCTTTTTTAATTTCTATGACCTTAATACAGTACCGTATCCATTTTTCACATCCTTCCATTTATATATACATTCAGTAATTTAATATGTCATATTTACGATTTATTTTTAAATTTTATACTTTTAGTACAAATAATTGTATTTCATAGTAAATGTTTCTTTGGAATTAGTGATCTGTGCGATTATGACGTTATTTTCTTAATATTACTGTTATTTAACACGATTTTCTATATACGTACCTACCGTTTCTGAGCCAGAAGGCTGAATTGGCCTTGTGGTTGCGTTCGGAAGATCGTACCCACAGTGTTCTATGGTCTTTGTTAGTATTTCTATCCATAATATTGTAGCGCATTAATTCATTCATAGAAATATTTTAAATTCCGTACACTGTAATTTCATGATACGGCACGTACGACTGTCATCAAAAGTTTTTATTTTTAGTTGAAAAAATTGTATTTCGTAGTAAGTGTGTCGTTGGAATTATTTGTGCGCACGCTAATGACAATATTATGTTAAATTATTTGTTATTTTATATGATTGCCTCTATTTGTACGTGAGCTGCCGGAGCAACACGACTGGAGTGGTCCATCAGTTGCGTATGGTCGAACGGATTAGCATTATCGACATTTTCGATAATTTCATTAACTTTGATATTGTACTGTATGCATTCTTTCACACATTTCTACTTGCTTCTACATACTGTAATTTACTGTTATGGTATTTCGATTATTTTCAAAATATCCTATTTATAGTATAAGAAATTGTATTTCGTAGGAAAAGTGTCGTTGGAAATAGTTGAGTGTACCTCTATGACAATATTTTGTTAAATTCTTGGTTATGCTATAGGATTATCTCTATACGTACCTACGCTTTCGAAGCGACACAGCAGCAGTGCTCATGTAGTAGCGATCGTTGGATCGGTGCGACACTGCTGTGTGCCCTCTGATTATTTCACTGAACATAATATTGTACCGTATGCATTCTTGCGGAGTTTTCTATTTATTTCTGCACACTAAACTTTGATATGATGATATTATCTATTTTTCCGAAATTTTCGATTTATATTGAAAAAAAATTTAACCTTCTTGTAATAGTGTCTTTATAATTCGACGACTGTACGTTCAGGACATTATTTTGTAAAACTTAGTTATGCTTTATATGATATTCTCTATATGTACTTACGTTGCCGGAGGGACACGGCTGGACTGGAGTTGTCGGCGCGTACGGCAAATCGGAGCGGCATACTGGATGGTCTTCCTTAATTTCGTTAACCATGGTTTTACTCAGTATGCATTTTTTCCCCATTTTTCCATTCATTTATACATTACGTTATTGACTGTTATGATACTTTCGATTCTTTTTCATAATTTTCAATTTTTAGATTAAAGAACTATTTTTCGTAGTAGAAGTGCCTTTGTAATTAATTGAGTGGACGATTATTACAATATTTTGTAAACTTATATTTATATTATATGATTGTCTATATACGAACCTACGCTTCCAGTGCCACACGACTGGAGTTGTCTTCTGGTTGATGATCGGAGGATTGGAGCGACCGAACTGTATGGACTTCGTTAATTTCTTTAACCTCGATGTTGTATACATATGCATTCCTTCCCTGTTATCGATTAATTTGTACATACTGCAATATACTGTTACGATATTACCTATTTTTATCAATATTTTTAATTTCTGGATACAGAGTTGTATCTTTAGGAAGAGTATCTTTGGAGATAGTTGACTGTACGTTTTTGACATTATTTTGTTCATCTTATTGTTATTTTATATGATTGCCTGTAAACGTACCTACGCTTCCGGGGCGACAATGCCATAGTGGTCTAGCAGTTGCGTTTGGTGCATCGGACCGTCGCTACTGTATTATCTTCATTAATTTCTCTAACCTTGATATTCTACCGTATGCATTTCTCCCATTCGTTCATTTATTTATGCATTTTGTAATTTACAGTTTTGATAGCTTCGATTTCTTCGAAATTTACAATGTCTATTTAAAAAAATTGGACTTCAAAGTAAAAGCGTCCCTGCAATTAGTTGATTGTACGTTTGTGACCATACATTGTAAAAAATATTGCCATTTTATTCGATTGCTTGTAAACGAACCTACGCTGCTGGAGTAACGCGAATGGCGATGCCATAAAGGTCCGTACAGCGAATCGAAGCGGCCCTTCTTTATGATCATCGTAAATTTCTATAACCTTGATATTGTACCGTATGCCTCCTTTCGCACTTTTCTAGTGATTCATACATACAGAAATTTTCTGTCTTACTACTTTCGACTTGTTTCAAAATTCCCAATTATTAATTGCGAACAATGTATTTATTATGAAAAGCATCATTGGAATTAGTTGAGTTCACGTTTATGATAATATTATGTTAAACTTATTGTTATTTGATACGATGGTCTGTATACGTACCTATGCGTCCGGTGCGTCACGGATGGAGTGGTCTTGCCGTGCATTCGGCTGAGCGGAGCTACAATACTCTATGGACATTGTTAATTACTTTAACCTTAATATTGTACCGTAAGAATTCATACGCAGTTTTCTATTTATTTCTACATGTGCTAATTTACTGTTATGGTATTGTGACCCCAGCCAAACTCCAGCCGACGCATCACAAGAACCATCGCCCATACAGCAACCGTAGCAAAATCAGCCAAAACCAGACGACACGTGGCTAGAAACCGCTTACTCAACCAGAGAATTATAGTGTAAAAACCGAGCAAAAACAAATAAAACAGTATATTATACCTCACACGGCACGTTTCTGCATTCGTATACCTATCCTGAAAATGTACGTTAAATACTTAAAACTATTCAACATCGGTATTACACTTATTTTACGAAATGAGTATTAATATAGGAAACGTAGTTTCTTTTACAAAGGGGGCTCTTCCACCATGGTTGAAGACCGCCCATTTATCTTTTATTTCAATACTTGACACGTATTTCCCCGTGACAACATTGGTTTATATTTCATTTCAATACTTGCCACGTATTTCCCCGTGACAACATTGGTTTATATTTCATTTCAATACTTGCCACGTATTTCCCCGTGACAACATTGGTTTATATTTCATTTCAATACTTGCCACGTATTTCCCCGTTACAACATTGGTTTATATTTCATTTCAATACTTGCCACGTACTTCCCCGTGACACTGTAGTGGCAATAAACACCTTAATTCACGGTATGGAAAATAACGTACAGATTCACACCGTTGTAGAACGTTAAATATTGGCATGTAGTCCAACTATTTACCGAATGCCTTACCTTCCGAGATCCTATCCCGCTCCTTCGCGAGTGTATCTTCGTGTTCAGAGAAACAAATTAGTACACACTTTCGAATCAGGCACCTGAATATCAGATATGAGATAGAAGATCGAGGGACATACCGTTTGAGAATGTTGCCACATTCTTTGTCGGCCGATAGGCAAAGTCACTAGTTTCTCCTTTCCTGTCATTACTAGTGTCAAGCCTGGTATTCCAGCAGTAAATCCGCTGCACATTATTGGCAGTAAAAACGTTAATTCACGATATGTGTATTAAAGTTGAGAGTAAAACTGTTTGAAAACGTTACGCATTGGTATCAGGTAATATTCCATAACGTATTCCCTACTTTCGGAGGACATGACCTGCTGTATCGTGGGTATAACATCGTGTTCAGAGCTACAAATTAGTAGACATTTTAGCAGACGGACAGCTTAACCAGAAGATCGACTGTCAATCCGTTCGAGAACGTTACCACCTTCATTGAGGAATGAACGGCCATGACAATAGCTACACCTATCTTGCCAATCCGAATGTCAAACCAGGTATTTCGAAAGTTAATCCGATGGACAGTATTCGGAATAGACACCATAGTTCACGGTTTGGATATTAAAATAGAGCGCCACACCATTTGAGAATGTTACCAATTGTTATAAAGTCAGACGTCTTACTGAAGGCGCTACCTGCCGCGAATACCACCCGCTTTACCGAGAATATAACTTCGTGTTCAGAGAAAGAAGATAGTATCCATTTCAGTGGCGGGCACTTTAACTTCATGTATGAATTAAGAGATCGAGCGTTAAGCCGCTCTCTGTGAGAGACAAACGGCTATGAGAATAGCTTCACCTATCCAGAGATTTCGAGTGTGATGCTAGGTACTCCTGGAGTAAATCCGCTGAACAGCATTGGCAGTTGTTACCTTAACTCCCGGTTTGAATATAAAAGTAGAGCGTCAAAACGTATGAGAACGATACCAATGTATAATACCAAACGTTTTATTGAAGTCCGTAACCTCAGAAAGCCTAACCAGCTGTATCTTGAGTACAGCATCGTGTCCAGTGGAACAAATTACAATACATTTTAATTACGGTCACCATAACTTCATGTACGAGTTAGAAGAACGATGGTCAAGCCGATCACCAACGTTACCACCCTCCCTGAGAGTCGATCGGCTATGTCAATAGCTTCACCTATCCTGTGATTTCGGGCGTCAATCAAGGTATTCCAGGATTAAATCCGCTGAACAGCATTAGTAAGAGACACCAGAGGGATCGGTATGAATATTAACATAGGGAGTCCTACTGTCGGATGATATTTCCAATTGGAATAAAGTAATCCCTATTTCCCAATTCCTTACATTCCGGGAACCCCACCCGCTGCATAGATCGTGTTCCCCAGTTTTCACGTGATCAATTTATTTCACATTTTAGCACACGGATACATTATTTTCGTGCACATATAGGAATATCGAGGGCAAACCGTTCGATAACGTATCCAACCTCTTTTAGACTGGCACAGCTACGTCTATACCTTCAACTATCCTGTGATACCGAGAGTCAAACCAGGCATTCTAGGAGTACATCCGCTGTACAGCATCGGCAATAGTGACCTATATTGTAGGCATAAGAACTAAAATAGGAAGTCAAATAGTCGGAGAAAATTACAAATTGTTTTAGAGTCATTCTTCTTGCAAACTACGTTACCTTTCTAGAACGAATCCCGCTGCATCGGGAGTATGAGATCGTGGTAGAAGAAACAAATTGGTACACATTTGCGTGACGGAAAGCTTAATTTCATGTTGGAATTAGAAGAACGAGAGTCAAACCGATCGAGCATGATACCACCATCTTTGAGAGCCGAAGGGCAATGCCAATAGCTTCACCTATCCTTTGATTCCGTGTGCCAAACGAGGTATTGCTGGAGTAAATCCGCTGATCAGTATTGCCAATAGATTACCTTAATTCGCGGTGTGAATATTAAAACAGCGGCACACCGTATGAGATTGTTACTGATTGCTATAATGTCAAAGGTTTTACCGAATGCAACACCGTTCGAGAAGCTACTCCGCCGTAATAGAGAGTGTTGCTACACGTATTTAGGGATACACAATAGTATACAATTTAATGAGGGCTCCTTAATTTCATGCATGAATTAGGAGATCGAGGGTCAAACTCATCGAGAACGTTACCACCTTCGGAGAGACACGCACCGCTAACTCAATAACTTCACCTACCCTGTGATACCGAGAGTCAAACCAGGAATCTCCGGAGTCTATCCGCAGTACAGAATTGGCAGTAGACACCTTAGCTGACGGTATAAATAGTAATATAGAGATTCGAACCATCGCAGAACTATACTTAAGTGTATAGGGTCAATCTCTGTACCGGATACCTTACCCTACGATAACATATCCCGCTGCAGCAAGCATCTTGCACAGTGTTCAAAGAAACAAATTAGTAGACACATTAGCAGACGGGCACTCTGATTGCAAGTATCAATAGGATCATGTAGGATCAAATCGTCCGAGAACGTTACCACATCTTTGTACAGACGCATGGCTGATGCAATAGCTTCACCTTTCCTGTGATTTCGAGGGACAAACCATGTATTCCGGGAGAAAATTCGCTGAGCAGTTTTGGCAATAGTTGACATTCATTCGCGGCCTGAATATTACAGTAGAAGGCCAATCCGTTGAATAACATAACCTATTGCTATAGAGTCATTCTTTATGCCGAATACATTACCTTCCTAGAACCAATCCGCTGTAGCGAATGGCATGCTCAGTGCTCACGGGAAAAATTAGTAGACATTTTAGCAGACGGACACCTTATTTCCATCTGTGAATAAAATTATCGAGAGTCAAAACTTTCGAGAACGGTCCAACTCCTTTAAGAGTCGAACGTCTAAGTCTATAACATAACCTATCCTGATTTTCCGATAGTCACGCCAGGTATTCCGAGAGTCAAGCCGCTGTACACTGTTGGCAATGGACACCTTTGTTTACTGTTTAATTATTGAAGTACAGTGTCTGCAATTTATAGAACGTTACATATTGGTGTAATGTCAACAGTATTACCGAAGACCTTACCCTCCGTGTTTCGGGTGTATAGCACCGTGTGCAGAGAAAGAAATTAGTATTCTCTTCAGTGACGGGCACCTTAACTTTACCTATGAATTAGAAGATAGAGGGTGAAACAGTTCGAGAACGTTACCGCCCTCGCTGAGGTCCGAACGGCAAAGTCTGTAGCTTGTCCTGTGCTCTGATTCCGAGAGCGATATCTGGTATTCCGTGAGTAAATCCGCTGAAAGATGTTGGCAATAGTCGCATTAATTCACGGTTTGAATATTAACGTAGAGCGACAAACCGATTGGGAACGCTTCCAGTTGGTAAAAAGTCAAACGATTTATTAATGGCTGTTCCGTCCGAAAGCATAACGCGCTGTATTGAGAATATAACAAGGTGATCTGGTTACAAAAGAGTATTTATATTAGTCCCGCGCACGTTAGTATCATGAATGATATAGACGATCGAGAGTCAAACCGAGCAAGACCGTCCCCACCTTCTTTAAGAGTAGGACGGCCAAGTCAATAGCTTCACCTATCCTGCGACTCCTAGAGCCAAACGGAGAATTCTTGGAGCAAATCCCCTGGATGTTATAGGCAACACACACCTTAGTTCACGGCATGTGCATTAAAGTAAGGACTCAAATCTTCTGAGAACGTTATCAACTCCTGCAATGTCATTCTCCTTACCGAATACGTTACCTTCCGCGAACATAATCCGCTGTCCGAAGTGTCTTGCCAAGTCTTCTCGGAAGCAAATTAGAAGACATCTCAGCAGACGGATAGGTTATTTTCATGTATGAATATCAAGATCGAGAGTCAAATCGTTCGAGAATGTGTCGACCATTTCCATAGGTCGCACAGCTGAGTCAATAGCTCCACCTGTCCTGTGATACCGAGAGTCCATCAAGGTATTACTACTGGGAGAGTGTCATACCGTGGAAGAACGTTACGTACATTTGTAGAGTCAAACTTTTGAACAGCGGCCTTAACTGCCGAGAAGCTAACGCGCAGAAGCTGAACGTCTTCGTGATCAGAGAAGAAAGATATTATGCATCTTAGTGTCTGGTACCTTAATTTCACGTATGAATTGGAATATCTAATGCCAAACCGTTCGAGAACGTTATCACCATCTTTGGGGTTTGAGCGGCGGAGTCAATACCTTCACATATCCTGGGATGTCGAGAGTCAAACCAGGCATTCGAGGAGTACATCCGCTATACAGCATTGGCAATAGACACCTAAATTCTCGGCATGAGCATTGAAGTAGGGAGTCATCGGAGATCAATACCAATTTCTGTAATGTCCTTCATTTTACAGAATACGTTACCTTCCCAGAACGTATCCCGCTGTATCGAGAGTGTAACGACGGGATAAGAGAATCAATTTAATATACATTTTAGTGAGGTGCATATTATTTTCACGTATGAACTAGAAGATCGAGTGTCAGTGCGTTCGAGAACGTTATTGTCTTCTTTGTGAGTCAAACGGTTGAGTCAACAGCTTCTCATATATTTGTCATTCGGAGAATGAAGTCTGGTATTCCAGTAGTGAATCCGCTTAACAGTAATGACAGTAGAAGCGTTAATTCACGGAATGAATATTAAAGTAGACAGCCGAACTGTTTGAGAACGTTACTTATTGATATATCATCTTATTCCATGCCGGAAGGCTATCCTTCCGAGAACATAACCCACCATATCGTGGGTATAACATCGTGTCCAGGGAAATAAGTTAGTAGACATTTTACTGACTGGCACCTTTATTTCATGTAGGTAGTAGACGATCGAGTGTCAAACCGTTCGATACTGCTATCACCCTTCTTGAGAGTCGCACAGCTATGTCAATTGCTTCACCTACCCTGAAATTGCGATAGTCAAAGCAGATATTTCTTGTGTAAATCCGCTGAACCGTGTTGGCAATAGAAACCTTAATCCACGGTGTGCATATAACTATATATCGTCAAACCGTTTGAAAGCGCTGCCAATTGGTATGAAATCATGCGTCTTTCCGAAGGCCTTGCCTTCCGCGAACCTCTTGCTCATCATCGAGGGTGTAACTTCGTGTTCAGAGAAAGAATGTAGTATTCAATTCAGTGACGGACACCTTATCTTCTTGCATAAATTATAAGATCGAGGGCCAAACCGCTCGGCAACGATACCACGTTCCCTGAGAGTCGAACGGCTAAGTTAATAGCTTCACATATCCTAGGATTCCGAGAGGCATACCATTCCCATTCCGGGTGTAAATTCGCTGAACGATATTGGCAATAGGCACCTTAATTGAAGGCTTAATATTATAGTAGGGAGGCTAGCCACCGGAGAACATTTCCAAGTGTTAAAAAGTTATAATCTTTACCGAGTATCTCACCTTCCGTCAACCTAACACGCTGTAACGAGAGTATAATTTTGCTCAGAGAAGCAAACCAGTTTACATTTTAGTGACGAGGCCCTTAGTTTCACGTATAAATTAGAAGATCTAGTGTCGAACCTGTCGAGGACGTTACCACCATATATGGGTACCGAAAGACTACGTTAGTAGCTTCGCACATGCTGTGATTCCGAGAGACAAGCCATGTATGCCGTGAGTAAATCCACTGAACAGTTTTGGTGATAGACGTCTTAATTCACGGATTCAATCTTAGCACGTTGACGCCGGCGCGGATATTCGGGGTCTGTTTCGTGCGGCGCGCTTCAACTAACGGTCCGTTCCATGGGGTGGCGCCGCACGGCACCAAATTATACTGTTCAATGCTTGCGCCATAATGCCCACTAGCACGTTAACTTCCACTTCGACTCCTCGACGTTTTGATGATTTATTTGCAATCTTCGTCGTTTCGAAGACTCCTTTTGACCGTTTTAATGAAAGTTTTTTACTTTCTCCACAATTTTCCATGGTGCGTTTTGAAAACCCGTGGAGATGGCCGAACAGAGGAAATCTTCGCTTATTGGAGTTTTGGGTCCACAGGTGTTCCCTTGATCTTCGCATAGTACATCTTGAGGGAGGATAAGTCCTCTCACGCGGGGGAGTGGTGGAGCGATCGCTCTCCTACAAGGTGAGGCGCCGATACTTCAGGCACGTAATATATACAAATTACATGTTATCCAAGCGCCGTGACCGGAGCACTTTCCGTTTGTGTGGCCTCTTGATATTTATGACCCCGCGCTGGGGAACGTCCTAGAGTGTAGAGCACGTGGCCCTTCCCCTGGCCCATTGCCAGCCATGTTCTCCGTGCCAGAGCCCAAGTTCGGTCAAGTAGGGGCTTCGGACCACGAGAAGTTTAGAATATAAGTAATAGGACACTTTCAAACGCAATAATTCTTTAGAAATACTGCGACCGGTTGTCGCACACGACGAAAATAGTTCTAGGACGTAGTGTAAGTTTTATGCGTAAATTATGTTGAGTGCGAGCTGCAATTTCGTCGAATCCCCGACTACCGATATCCAGGCGCCCTGGAAACTTGTAACATGCAAAGGGTCTCTGGGGCTCCGCACTAGAGTTTTGTCTCTAGGATCGCCAAAGAAAGATATATTGCCGGGCTTAGTGGCCGTGCACCATTGTGCGATTTTCCAGAAATATTCCCTTTCCCTTAGCCGATCGCGGGCCTAGGGGTGAGCTGCTAGAGGTATGCGAACTTTGACCAGCCTCTGGGCATTCGGCGGCCCAATTAGACGTTTAGGACCGCCCACACGTAATGATGGAAATCAGTGATTTCTGAGCGAACGAATACTACCCAGCTGGCACTTCTTATATAATGAGTGACATAGTAAGTTGGGGTGATCGATGAGAGTATAGACAGGGACACGTGGTTTACGGAGAGTTTAGAGTTGACGGAAAGTGAAGAAGACTTTAGTTAGTGTGCGTTGTATATATTGTGTGTTGTGCGTAGTTTTTTTGAGTCGCGAGGTCAGTACAGTTCTGAATGGTTCCCGAGTACACATTTCTTCCAGTAGGTTTAAAGGTAGTATGAAGTTTCCTTCCTTCTAGAAAGGCGGTTATCATTCTTCATTTTTCATTTTTGCCCACCTAAATATAAGATAAAATGGATGTGGAATTCAGTTATTCGTCTGATGAATCTGTATCTGGAATCATGCGGAGGGGACGACGAAATAGAATAATTTCATCATCATCATCGTACACGGCACGCGATAGGAGTACGACGGAAGCAGAAGTTTCGGAGTCTGGTGTAGGGGATCAAGATGATGATGCGGAACGGCGGAAAATAGCTGAAAAATTTGCACCAGAGGAAGAGTATGCAGAAGAAGAAGAGCTACTGATAAAGGAGACGGACGGCGACGATCCAGTTGCATTATATAAATTATTCTTCACGGACGAAATATTGGAGATCATCGAAGAAGAGACGAATAGGTGTGCTGCTCAGTGCATAGCGAATGCAGCATATAGCAGGAGACAACACCAACAAGCATGGAACCCCATTACGAAAAGTGAATTGAATACCTTTATTTGTATCGTGCTTGATATGCGTGTAGTGCAGGTTCCCGAAATTCGACTATATTGGTCCAAAAAGGCGATGTATGCGAATGCGCGTATAATGAAAGCAATGAAACGCGATCGATTCTAAGCTATATTGGTGTACTTGCACTTTTCTGGTAATGCTACGGCTAGAACCGAGGATCGGTTACACAAAATCCGAAATGTGCTGCATAAAATTCTTCATGCATTCCAAGATGCAGTAAAACCCGGTAAAAGTATAGTAAGTGACGAAATTATGGTTCCGTGGACAGGGCGCCTTAATTTTCGTCAATATATACCAGGTAAGCGGTACAAGTACGGAATAAAACTGTACAAATTCTGCCTTCCGGACGGATGTGCATATTTATTCCGGATGAATTGAAACGTGAATTCTAAAAGCACATTCTCATGATGTAGTCATGATATTGATACGAGATCTATTTTTCAAGGGCCGGATTTTATTTACCGACAGTTTTTATACATGAATTCCTTTAGTCTAAGATCTTCTCACCAAAGCAACACATATTTGCAATACATTCAAAATGAATAGAAAGTTTCTACCGCCACAGGCAAAGCAGAAACAGAAACGGAGCAACATTATATCTCTTCGAAAATCGGAGCGGCGTGAAATTTTTAAAGTGGACCAACAAAAGTCCCATCTGTATGTAAACCACTCAGAGATCTCACAATTGCGCCATTATTCGTGGCACAGATGATAAATTAAAACCAGGCACCGTTTTTCCTACAATACTGCGAAGGAGAGAGTTGATATATCAGGTGAAATGTGTTCCTGTTATAGATGTTACCGGAAAACGGTAGAATGGTATAGAAAAGTTATTATGGAGCTAATATGCGAGACCTCTTTAGTAAATGCATGGTACGTCCACAAACAGTGGGGAACCAAGCGTTACCAAATCTATAATTTAAAGAGAAAATTATTGATTATCTATTGACGAGTGTTGAGAATCCCTCTAGTGCAGAGCTAGTGGAATGTAGACGGAAAAAACATTTTTTAAGTTCACACCAAGCGCCTGCGAGGAAGATGAGGAAAAGATGTAACGATTGTTGCAAACGCTTAAAAAACTTAAAGGGTACATAGTTCGCCACAAACAAAAGAAAAAAAGTATTGACCTTTTGTGGCAGATGTCCAGATAAGCGGCACCTTGTTTAGAATGTTTTAAAAAATTGCATCGGTAACATAAGTCGTTATATTTTATTTTATTCAATGTATTAAGTAAATTGTACATTACGTATTTTGTGTCAAATGTGTGATTATAAGGTAGATATGTTAATGTATAATGTTAAATTAATAAAATAACATTTTGTACTGCGCACTTATTGATTAACATACGTGGCCCATCGGTGATGCATGCCGCGCCGCGGAACAATCTAGTATGGGCCAACGGCTGTTCATGCTGCCGCAGGGAACAGACAAGGATGGGCCACCGTTGAGTCGGGCGGGAGTCATCGTGATAAATTGCAGTATCTATTAATATATGAACGACTGGGAAGAAACGCATACGGTATAATATCAAGGTTTGGAAGGTTAACGAAGATCGTCCAGTCGTGCCACACTGAGCTGCCGTACGCAACTACAAGACCTCGCCAGTCATATCGCTCCGGCAACGTATGTACGTGTACAAGCACTCATATAGAATAACATCATGCATAAATAAATATTGTCAAATACGTAATTTCATCTAATTCCATATACACTTTTCCTAAGAAACACGGTTTCTGAAATTAAAGACTGCAAGTTATGGAACAAATGGGAAATGTCATAAAAGTAAATTGCAGAACGTAGAAGTAAATGGAAACCGGCCAAACAATGCTTACTGTACATTGGTGAGGTTAAAGAAATAAACAAAGACCATACGCTGTTGTCGCTTCCGATTTAATTTCGCAAATACAAGGCATCCATAGTCACGGCGCACCGGCAGCGTAGGTACGTATACAATCAATCGTACAAAATGACAAAAAAATTATCACAGCATTGTCTTAAACGTACAATCAACTAATTGGAGAGACACACTTTCTAATAAATTCAAACTTTGAAATTTAGAAAAATATCGAAAATATCATAACTGTAAATTACAGTATGCATAAGTAAATACAAAGCTGCCAGCGAATGCATAAAATACAATATCAAGTATAAAGAAATTAACGAATACTGTACAGTAGTGTGTCTCCGATCTACGATACGTAGCTACAAACCCACTCCAGTGGTGTCACTCTAGGCAGCGTAGGTGCGTATACAAATGTAAATTAAAAATAAGGTTAACAAAATAATGTCATACACGTGCGCTCATCTAATTCTGGAGACACTTTGACTAGGAAATGCAATCTTTGACATAAAAAATTGGAAATTATTATGAAAACCGAAAACATTCTAAGAGTAACTTGCAGTGTGCCGAAATGAATGGATGACTGCGGTAAAATGCATGCGGTACAATATCAAGGTAAGAGAATATAACGATGATCAATAACTAGTGTCGCACCGATCTACCGAGCGCAGCAACAATCAATTCCAACCGTGTCCCTCCGGAAGCGTAGGTACATACGCAGACAATCGCATAAAATAACAGTAAGATTAGCAGAATAACGTACAAAACGTACAATCAAATAATACCAATGACACTTTTACGACGGAATACGAATTCTTATACCGAAAATTGAAATTCGGATAAAAACTGAAAGTATCATAACAGTAAATTACAGTATGCGTAAATAAATGTTTGACCAGGAAAAAACGCATACAGTACAATATCAATGTTAAAGAAATTATCATCTAAATCATATATATCAAAATATATCGTATAAAATAACAAAGAATTTAACATAATATTGTCATAAACGTACGCTCAACTAATTTCAAAGGCACTTTCACTAGTATGTAAAATTTATTATGCTAAAAATTGAAAATTTATAAAAAAAGACGAAAATATCAAAACAGCTAGTTACAGTATGTAGACATCAGTAGAAATTTCCGACAGAAAACAATCGGCACAATATCCAGGTTATACAAATTAACAAGCACCATACAGCAGTGCCACTCCGACCTACCGAAAGCAGCAACAAGACTACTAAATCCATGTCGAT
The DNA here is from genome assembly GCF_051020765.1 of Lasioglossum baleicum. NCBI lineage: Eukaryota > Metazoa > Arthropoda > Insecta > Hymenoptera > Halictidae > Lasioglossum > Lasioglossum baleicum. Next base: position 449,727 of record NW_027469179.1, read on the forward strand.
CCGGAAGTGTAGGTACGGAAACAGACAATCATATGTAATGACAACGAGCTTACCAAAATATTGTCATCAAAGTAATCGCAACTAATTCAAACTGCACTTTTACTAAGAAATAGAATTTTATAGACTAAATACTCATAATTTTGATTCAAATCGTATATATCAAAGCAATACAGCACAGTATATAAAAATGTGCAGAAAACATGGGGAAAAACATACGGCTGATAGTCATGGTTAAAAAAATTGTCGAAGACCATACAGTAGTGCAGCACTGATCTACCGTAAGCAACTATTGTAACACTCCAGTCGTATCAATCCGGCAGCGTAGGCTCGTATAGAGACAATCATATGAAGTGACAAAGAATTAAAGAAATTTTATAAAAAAAGTGCACTGAACTAATCTCAAAGACACTTTTACTGAGAAATACAGTTTTTAAAATGAGAAATAGGAAATTGTGAAACAACAAAAATATCATGACTGTAAATTACCGTATACGTAGGTAAATGGAGAACCGCAAAAGAATGCATACGGTACAACATCATGGTAAAAGTAATTAGCGAAGACCATCCATCTAGTAGTGCCGCTCCGCTCTGCCATTCGCAAATGCAAGGCCTCGACAGTGGTGTCGCTCCATCAGCGTAGGTACATATATAGAACTTTATATAAAATAACAATAAACTTTACAAGTATTATCTTCAACGTACGCTAAACTAATTCAAAACCCATTTTCACTATGGAATACAATTCTTCTATCAAAAAATTGAAAAATTAGGAAGAAATCGAAAATATCATAAGAGTAAGTTACAGTACGTATTAACTAATGGAAAGCTGCGGAACAATGCGCACGGTACATAATCAAGGTTAAAGAAATTAACGAAGACCATGCAGTATACCACTCCGGCCTGCAGGACCCAACTACAAGACCACTCTAACCGTGTCGCACCGCTGTCGTAGGTACGCATACAGGCAATCATATATAATAACAACAAGCTTCTCGCAGTATTGTCTTAAACGTTCACTCAGCTTCATCCGAAGACACTTTTACTTAGAAGACCAATTTGTTAAAATAAACATTGAAAATTTCGTATGAAATGGAAAATATCATAACAGTAAATCACAGTTTGTATAGACAAATTGAAAATAGGGGAAAACATGCATACGGCACAATCTGAAGGTTGAAAAAATTTGCGTGCATCATACAATAGTGCCGCTCCGATCTACCGAACGCAACTGCAAGACCACTCCAGCCGTGTCGCTCCGACAGCGCAGGTGCGTATACAGACAATGTAAACTAACAAGGCATTTAACGAAATATTGTTATCAACGTATACTCAACAATTTTCAAAGACACTTTTACTATGATATACAACCTTTTCACTAAGAATTGAAAATTTTGAAAAAAATCGAAAATATCTTAACAGTGAATTACAGTATGCACATATAAATGGACGACTGGGATCAAATGCATACGGAACAATATTTAGGTTAGGGAAATTATAGAATTAATTAAAATTATTAAAATAAGAATTATTATTATTAATAACTATAATTATTCAAATTAAAATTATTAATTAAATTGCATAAAATTAAATTAAAGAAGACAGTAGTGCTTCACCGATATGCCATATTCCACTACACGTCCACTTTAGGCGTGTCGCCATGGATGCGTAGGTTTGTATTCAGACAGTCGTATAATACAACAACGAATTAAACACAATTTGGAATGAAGGCAGACTTACCTATTTCATAAGACACTTTTACTTTGAAGTATAATTTTTTAAATTCAGAACTGGAAATTATGAAAATTTGAAAATATAGAAAGAAAACGAAAATATCATAATAATAAGTAAAAGTATGAATAAATATATTGAAGACTTGGAAAAAATACACACGGCACTATATGAATGCTAAAGAAATTAACATGGACCACCCAGCAGTGTCGGTTCGATCTACCTATCGCAACTACAAGACCAATAAAACCATGTCGCTCCGCAAGCGTAGGTACGGATATATGGCAATCATACAAAATAACAAAAAACGTGACAAAATATTGTCATAAACGTAAAATCAACTAATTCAAACAACACTTTTACCAGGAAATAAAATTTTTATTTAAAAAAAATTAAAAATTTTGAGAAGAATTGAAAATATTATACCATTGAATTACTATATGTATAAATAAATGGGAAAAATGCATACGGTACAATATAAAGGATAATGAAATTAACGAGGACCGTATAGTAATGCCACTCCTGCCTGCCGTACGCTATTACAAATCCCGCCAGTGGTGTGGCTCAAACAGTGAAGATACGCACACTGACAATCATACAAAATAACAATTAGCTTAACAAAATAACGCCATAAACGTGCACGCAACTAATTCCAAAGACACTTTTACTATGAAACACAATCTTTTAAACTACAAATTGACAATAATGAAAAAAATGTAATATATCTGGACTGTAAATTACAACATATTCAAATAAATGGAAAACTGGGAAAAATGCATACCTTACAAAATCGAGATTAAAAGTAATATCGAAAACCATCCAGCAGTGTCGCTCCGTTCTGCAGTACGTAAATACAAGACCACGCCAGTCGTCTCGCTACGGTAGCTCAGGTGTGTATACAGAGAGTCATGTAAAATAACTACAAGCATATGAAAATATTGTCATAAACGTACACTCATCAAATTGCAAACTCCCCTTTACTAAGTAATACAATTTTTTCAAATAAAAACTGGAAATTTTGAAAGAAATGGAAAATACCTTACCAGTATATTACAGTTTGTATTAATAAATTGAAAACAGGGGAACACTGCATACGGTGCCTAATCAAGGTCAAAGAAATTAGCGAAGGTCATACAGTAGTGGCGCCCGATCTACCGTACTTAACTGCATGCTCACTCCAGTCAGGTGGCTGCGGTAGCGTAGCTCGAGTACAGACAGTCCTATAATACAACAACAAACTCAGCAAACTGTAGTCACAATCGTACACTCAACAAATTCCAAAGACACATTTACTAAGAAATACAATTTCTCTTACGGAACATTGAATATTCTGAAACTAGTCCAAAACATAACTCTTAATTATAGTATGTACATATGCTAGGGGCAAAATCAAGGTTAGCGTATTAACGAAGAACATCCAGTAGTGCCGCACCGTTATGCCATATGCCACTGCAGGTCCACCATAGGCGTGTCGCTCTGGATGCGTAGGGTTGTATTCTGACTATCATATAATACTTCATAAAATTAAACAAAATATTGGCGTATAGGCAAACGTATCTACGTCAAGAGACAATTTTACTATGAAGTTTAATTTTTTAAATTAGGAACTGGAAATTATGAATGAAATCTCAAATATTACAGCAGTAAAATACGGTATGTAGAAACAAAGAGGGAACTGTGTAAGAATGCATATGACACATCATTACTGTTATAGAAATAAACAAAGACCATACAGCAGTGCTGCTCCGATGTAATGATCGCTACTCCAACTCCACTCCAGCCGTGTCGATACGGAAGCGAAGGTACGTGTACCGACAACCAAATAATACAACAACAAATTCAACTATATATTGTCATAAACGTACTCTCAACTAATTCGAAGGACAAATTTACTAGTAAATACAATTTTTGAAATAAAAAATTGGGAATCATGACATAAATTGAAAATATCATGGTAATAAATCGGTACAATATCAAGGATAAAGCAGTTAACGAAAACCATCAAGTAGTGTCACTCCGATCTACCGGACGCAAGTGCAAGACGTCGAGGGTCGAATCTCTTCTGCAGCGTAGGTGCGTATACAGACAATCATATAGAGTAAGAATAATTTTAACCAAATTGTGTCGTAAACGTACATTCATCTAATTACAAATACACTTTTATTAGGATATATAAATTTTTAATCTAAAAATTGAATATTATGAAAAAAAAATCGAAAATATCATAACAGTAAATAACAGAATGTATAAACTAACGAAAAGCTGCAAAAGAATGCATACTGTACAATATCAAGGTTAGAGAAATTATCGAAGATCATGCAGTAGTGTCGCTCCGTTCTAGCGAAAGCAGCTACAAGGTAACTCCTGCCATGTGGTTCCATAAGTATAGGTACCTATACTGATAATCGTATAAAATATCAATAAGTTTAATAAGATAATGTCACAACCGTACAGTCAACTAATTGTAAAGGCACTTTTACTAAGAAATGCAATCTCTATAAATAAGAATTGAAAATTTTGAAAGAAATCGAAAATATCATAACAGTAAATTACAGTATGTATATATAAATTGCCGTATGGGAAAAAATGCATACGGCACAAAATCTAGGTTAGGGAAATTAAAGAAGTGCATTCAGTAGTGTCGCTCCAATATACAGAACGCAACAGAAAGAGCACTCCATCCGTGTTGCTCCAGAATCGTAGGTTCGTATATTAACTATCACATAATGAAACAATAATCATTACGAGGTAAGGTCATAAACGTAGACTCAACTAATTCCATGGACACTTTTACTAAGAAATGAAATATTTTATGTAAGAATTGAAAATTACGAAAAAAGATCGAAAATATCATAACAGTAAATTACATAATTTATAAATAAACGGCAGACTGTGAAAAAATGCATGTGGTTCATAATCAAGGATAATCAAATTAACGAAGGACATCCAGTAGTGTCGCTCCAATCTGTCGTACACAACAAGATATCACCAATTGTGTCCCTCCGGCAGCGGACGTACGTATGCAGACAATCATATCAAATAACATAGAATTTAACGTGATATTGTCATAAACCTAAACATCAAGACAAACGTAATATTGTCATAAACGTAAACACAACTAACTCAAAAGACACTATTATTAAGGAATACAATTCTCACAATCAAAAATTGCCAATTATGAAAAAAAAAAATCGATGATACCATGACGGTTAATTGCAGTATGTAAAAATAAATAGGAAACTGCGAATGAATGCATACTGTACAACATTAGGGTTAATGATATTTACGACGACGATACACTACAGTCGCTCCGATCTACCGAACGCACTTTCAAGACTACTCAAGTCGTGTCGCGACAGAAGCGAAGATATGTATACAGACAATTATTTAATATAGCAGTATGTTTAACAAAATAATGCCCTAAGCAATCACTAAACTAATTAAGAAATTAAAGAAATTAACGAAGACCATTAAGCAGTCGCCGCACCGATCAGTCGTCCGCAACTACAAGGGCTCTCCGGGCGTGTCAACCTGGACGTGTAGGTACGTATACAACCAATCATATAAAATAAGAAAGAATTTAATGTAATATTGCCAGAAATACAATTATTTATCGTAGATACAGTTTTTTTAAATAGAAATTTAAATATAAATTTATATATATATTTTAAAATATAAATATTAATATAAATTTCTAAAAAAATCGAAAATATCATAACAGTAGATTACAGTGCTTATAAAAAAATGAAACACTGAGAAAGAATGCAGGCGGTACAAAATCAAGGTTAAAGAAATTAGCAAAGATCATACAGTAGTCTCCCTCCATTCGACCATACGCAACTACAAGAGCACAACAGCCGGATCGCTCTGGAGGAATAGGTACATACACTGACAATAGTATAAAATAACATTAAGTTCAACAAGACAGTGTCGTTGCCGTACACTCAATTAGTTTCGCGTCATGTCTTGTAAAAAATACATTCTTTCAAATTAAAGATTGGAATGTTTTAAGAAAATCGAAGATATCATAACAGTAGATTACAGTATGGTGAGATAAATTGAAAATTGCGAAAGAATGCATACGGTAAAATATCATGGTTAAAGGATTTAACGAAAATCAGACTATATTGTCCCTCCGATCTACCGAACGCAAGAGCAGGACCACTCCAGTCGTGTCTCCCTGGCAGTGGGGGTATGTGTGCAAACAATCGTATAAAATAAAAATAAGTTCAACAAAGAATCATCATATACTTAAGCACTCAACTAATTCCAAGCACTCGTTTGCTAAGAAATCAAATTTTGTACAATAAAGATCGAATATTTTGAGAAAAAAAATCGAACATATCATGACAGCATATTGCAGTATATATAAATGATTGGAAAACTGGGAAGAAATGCATACGGCACAAGATCAAACTCAAAGGAATTAACGTGGACCATCCAATGTACCCCTCCAATCTGCCGTATGCAACGACATGGCGGCGCCAGTCGTGTCTCTCCGAAAGCGTAGGTACGCATACAGGCAATCATATAAAATAGCAGATAGTTTAACAAAATAGTGTCATATGCGTACACTCATTTAATTCCAAACACACTTCATCTGAGGAATACAATTTTTTAACCTAAAGATTAAAAATCATGAAAAAAGTCGTAAACACCCTAATAGTAATACTCAGTATTTATAAATAAATAGAAAACTGCGAATGGATGCACACGGCACAGTCTTATGGTTAAAGAAATTAACGAGGACCATCCAGTAGAGCTACTTCGATCTGCAGTACGCAGCTGCAAGCCCACGCAGGTCGTGTCGCTCGCGAAGCGTAGGTACGTACACAGACAATCACAAAAGTCAATAACGAGTTTAACAGAGTATTGTCTTCAGTAAAAACACAAGCAATTCAAAGGAAGCCGTTACTTCGGCATAGAGGTATATAAATTACAAATTGAAAATTTTGAATGAAATCGGAGATATAGCGCTAAATTAGAATATGTTTGAATAAATATGAAACATGGGGAGAAATGCATACAGGTCAAAATCAAGATTGAAGGAATAAATGAAGACCATCCAATTGTACAGCACCGACATTCCGTGCGCAAAAGCATGACATAGCCAGTCGCGTTGCACCCGCAGTGTAGGTAATTGTATAGAGAATCATATAAAATAATAATATGTTTAACAAAATTTTGTCATTAGCGTAAACTCAACTGATTCCAAAGGCACATCCCATAAGGAATGCAATTTTTTAAACTAGAAATTTGAAATCTTGAAGAAATCGGAAATATCATAACAGTAAATTGGAGTATGCATAAGTGAATGGAAAATTGGGCGAAAATTCCTGCGGATCAAAGTCATGGTTAAACCGACTGACGATAACCATACTGTAGTGTCGCTCCGATCGGTCGTACGAAGCAGTAGGACGACTACAGCCGTGTCGGAACGGAAGCGTAGGTACATATACGGCCAATCGTATAAAATAACAGTAAGTTAACGAAATATTGTCATACACGTACATACGAATAATTGTAAAGACACTTTTACTAAGTAATACAGTGTTTTGTCATGAAAATTGACAATATCACAACTTTAAATTACAGCATGTAGACGCAAATGGAAAACTGCGAAATAATGCATACGGTACAACATCAGGGTTAAAGAAATGAACAAGGACCATATGTCAGTGTAGCTCCGATTAGCGGACGCAACTACAGGACGACTCCTGTCGTGTCGCTCCTGCAGCGTATGCACGTGTACAGGCAATCATATAAAATAAAAATATGTTGATCAAAATATCATCACATACGTTCGCTCCATTAATTACAAAGGCACTTTTACTACGAAATAATATTTCTGAAGTTACAAATTGGAAACTTTGATGAAAATCGAACATATCATCACAGTAAATTGCTGTATGTAGAAACAAATGGCAAACTACGAAGGAATGCATACAGTACAAAATCAGGATTGAAGATATTATAGAAGACCAATCAGTAGTGCCGCTCTGCTCTGGCGTACGCAACTATCAGACCTCGCCGGTCGTGTCGCTCCGGCAGTGGGGGTATGTGTACAAACAATCGTATAGGATAAAAATAAGTTTAACAAAGAATCATCATATATTTAAACACTCAACTAATTCCAAGCACTCGTTTGCTAAGAAATCAAATTCTTTAAAATAAAGATCGAATATTTTGAAAAAAATAATCGAACATATCATAACAGTCAATTACAGAATGTAAAAGCAAATCGATAACTGGGAAGGATGCATACTGTACAAAATCAAGGTTAAAGAAATTAAGGAAGGCCTTCCGGTATGCCGCTTCGTTCTGCCGTACGCAAATGCAAGACCTTGCCAATCGTGTCGCTCCGCAACCGTAGGCACGTATACAGTCTATCATATAGAATACCAGTGAATTTAATATGATATTGTCGTAAACGTACAAACAAATAATTCCAGTGACACTTTTACAAGGAAATACAATTTTTGAGTCTAAAAATAGAAAATTTTGAAAAAAATCAGAATCATCATGAAAGTAAATAACAGCATTTGTAGATAAATTGAAAATTAGAAAGAATGCATATGGTAAAATATTATGGTTATAGAAATTAACGAGGGGCATACAGTATGCCCGTCCTATCGGCCGTACGCAGCTACACGACCACTTCAATCGTGTCTATACGGAAGCGTAGGTACGTATACAGGGCAAGCATGTAAGATATTAACAAGCTTAACAATGTACTGTCATAAGCGGAAACTCAACCAATTCAGAAGGAAACGATACTGAGAAGTACAGCTTTTTAAATTAGAAATTGAAAATTTTGAAAGAATATCGAAAATATAACAGTAAATTGGAGTAAGTATAAATAAATAGACAAAATGGGGTGAAACGGTTGCGGGTTAAAATCAAGGTTAAAGAAATTAAGGTATATTACCCAGTTGTACTTCTCCAATCTTCCGTCTTCAACTAAAACATCAATCCATTTGTGCAGATCCGCAGCGCCAATAGCCATGCGGTGACGCACAGGGTTACATCACAACGATCTACCATACTTAACAGCAAGTTCACATCCAATAGTGTGGTTCCATTAGCGTAAGCACGTGTACAGACAATCATATAGTACAACATTAAATTCAACTTAATATTGATATAAACGTACGCTCAACTAATTCCAAATGCACTTTTACTAAGAAATACAATTTCTAAAATATATAGTTTGCATGTTGCGAAGAAAACGGAAAGTATCATAACAGTACATTATATTATTTGTAAATAAATTGGAAGCTGAGAAAGAATGCATGCGGTACAGTATTCAATCAAATGAAATGTAGTCAAACTACATACTGCATAAGGTCATGGTTCAAGAAATTGGCGAAGAGCATTCAATAGGGTAGTTCGGACACACGGAACGCAACTACACGACCGCGCCAGCTGTGTCGCTCCGGAAGCGTCGGTACATATACAGAGAATCATGTAAAATAATATTGAATTTAACAAAATATTGTCACGAACGTACACTCAACTAATCCCAAAGACACTATAACAAAGAAATGCTACCTTTTAAACTAAAAACTGAAAATTTTGAAAAAAAGTCGAAGATATCATAGCAGTAAATTACAGAATGTATAAATAAATGGGAGACTGGGGAAAAAGTATGCCGTCCAATATAATGTATACACAAATTAACGAAGATCATACAGCAGTGTCGCTCCGATATTTCGTGCGCACTACAGGTCCACGCCACTCGTGTCGCTCCGGCAGCGTAGGCAAGTATCGAGACAGTAATATAAAATAACAATGTATTAAAAAAATTTGTCATAAACGTACACTCAACTAATTCCAAAGACACTGTTACTCAGAAATTCAGACCTTAAACGAAAAATTGATAATATTGAAAAATATTACGAAATTACTGTAACAGTAAATTACAGAGTGTCTAAATAAATGTAAAACTGGAAAAAGTGCATACGGTACAGAATCAAGGTTAAAGAAATTGACGAAGATCATACATTGTTATCACTCTGATGTATCGAACGCAACTTCAAGACCACTCCAGGGGTGTCTTTCGTGAAGCTTAGGTACGTATACATATAATCGCATGAAATAAAAGTAAGTTTAACAAAATAATGTCATAAACGAAAACTCAACGAAATCAACTGACACTATTATTGGGAAACACACTTTTTAAAACTAATAACCGGAAATTTTTAGAGAAATCGAAAATATCATATCCATAAGCTACAGTATGTATAATTAAGTGGAAAACAGGGGAAAAATCCATACGATACTATATTATGACTAACGAAACTAACGAAGTCGACCCAGTACTGCCGCTCCGATCTGTCGAAGGCTGCTACGAGATATCGCCAGTCCTGTCGCTCAAACAGCCTAGGTATGGATACAGACAATCATATAAAATAACAAAAAGCTTACCAAAATATCGTCAGAAACGTACACTGAGCAATATCCATATATGTTTTTCCTAATAAATACAAATTTCGGCAATAAAAATTGTAAATTATGACAAAAATCAAAATTATCATCACATAAAGTTACAAAACGTAGATATGAATGGAATACTGGGAAACAATGCAAACGGTACAAAGTGAAGATTAAACAAGTTAACGAAGTCCATCCAGTAGCGCCGATTCGGTTTGGAGTTGCGCTACTTAATGAGCTCGCCAGTCGTGTCGCTGCGACTGCATATGTTCGGATACAGACAATCATATATAATAACAATGACCTTAACAAAATATAGTTATATACTTACACTCAACTAATTCCAAAGACAGCATTACGATGGAATACTATTTTTTAAGCTATAAATTGATAATTTTGGAAAGAATCGAAAATATCAATGCAGTAAATTGCAGTATGTCTAAATAAATAGAAAATTGCGAACATATGCATAAGTGACTAAATCATGGTTAAGGAACTTAGCGGTGAGTATGCAAAAGTAGCGCATCGACCTGCCGTATATAACTACAAGACCCCGATAGTCGTGTTGCTCCTGCTGGAATTGTACGTATACAGAGGATCATATACAAAAAATAAGAATTTAAAAAGGTAATGTTATAAATCTGCACTGAACTTTTTCCGTAGACACTTTTACTATGAAATATAATTTTTTAAAATAAAAATTGAATATTTCGATGAAAATCGAAAATATCATAACAGTAAATCAGAATACTTGTAAGTAAATAGAAAACTGCGAAAAAATGCGTACGGCACAAAACCAAGGTCATAGAAATTAACAAGGACCATCCAGTTGTGTCTCTCCGAAATGGTGTACGCGACTACCAGACGTGACCACTCGTGTAGCTCTGGCAGCTTAGGGACGTATAGAGACAATCATATATAATAACAATAAGTTCAACAAAATATTCTCATAAACGTGCACTCATCTAATTATAAATACACTTTTACAGAAAGAAATACAATTCTTTAACATACAAATTGAAAATGTAGAAGAAAATTGAAAATATCATAACAGCAAATTACAATTTATATAAGTAAATGGAAAACCGCGAAAGAATGTATTCGGTACAATAGAATGGTTAAAGAGATCAACCAAGACCATCCAGCAGTGCCGCTTCGAGCTACCGAACGCAACTAAATAACATCGCCAGTCGTGTCGTTCCGGCAGCGAACGTAAGAATACAGAACATATAACATAGCAGTAAGTATAACAAAATACTGTCATAAACGTACACTGAACTAATTCGACGGCACTATTCCTAAGAAATACAAGTTCTAAAAGTAAAAATTGGAAATTTTGAAAAAAAATCGAAAATATCATAACCGTAAATTGCAGTATGCATAAACTAAATGGAAGATTGGGTGAAAATGCATTTGGTACAAAATCAGGGTTAAAGAAATGAACGAAGACCATCCAGTGTGCCGCTCCGATCTGCCTTACGCTGCTTTAAGACCTCGCCAGACTTGTCGCTCCGACAGCGTAGGTACGTAAACAGACAATCATATAAATTGGGAAAGAATTTTACAAAATACTGTAATAAACGTACACTCAACCAATTTCAAAGACGATTTTACTATGAAACACAATTCTTTTAACGAGAAATTGAAAATATCGAAGAAAATCGAAGATACCGTAACAGAAAGTCGCAGTATATATAAATAAATGGAAGGCTGGATAAAATGCATGCGGTACAATATCTAGATTAGAGAAATTAACGAAGATCATACAGTAGTGCCTCTCGGATCTGACGTACGCAACTACAAGACTTCGCCAGTCGTGTTGTTCCGGCAGCGACGGCACGTGTAGAGACAATGACATGAAATAACAATAAATTTAACAAAACATCGTCATATACGTACACTCAACTAATTCCAAAGACACTTTTAATAGGGAACACAATTTTTTGAAACATGGATTGACAATTTTGAATATAATCGAAAATATTATAGCAATAAATAACATTGTGTATAAACAAATGGCAAACTGGGAAAAAATGCATACGGTATAATATCAACGTTAAAGAAATTAATGACGGCCATCCAGTAGTGCCGCTCCGATCTGCCGAACGATGCAACAAGACCTCGCCAGTCGTGACCCACCGAGAGCGCAGGTACTGATACAGTCAGTTATATAAAATAACAATGAGTTTAACATGATAATTTCATTATCGTTCTCTCTACTAACTCCAAAGGCACATTTACTATGAAGTACAATCTTTTAAACTAAAAATTGAATATTATGAAAAAATTGGATAATATCATAACAGTCAATTACAGTATGTATAAATAAATGGAATGCTAGAAGAAAAAGCATACGGTCCAAATAAGTGTTGAAGACATAATCGAAGACCATCCATTAGTGCCGCTTTATTATGGCGTACACAAATATAAGACCTCGCCGGGCCTGTCGCTCCGACAACATAGGGTCGTACTAAGGCAATCGTATAAAATACCACTAAGATTAACACAATACTGTCGTGAACGTACAATCAACTAATTCCAACGGCTCTTCAACTAGGAAACAATTTGTTAGAGTAAAATTTGAGAATTATGAAAATAATCGGAAATATCTTACGAGTAAATTACAGTAAGCCTAAACAAATGGACGTCTGGGAAAAATGCGTACAGTACAATATCATGGTTAATGAAATTAACGATGGTCATACAGTTACGTCGATCCGATCGATCATACGCAACTGCAAGACCACTAGGGTCGTATCGCTCCGGCAGTATTGGAACGTGTACATTCGATCATATAATACAAAAACAAACTGAACAAAATATTGTCATAAACGTACAATCGACTAATTCGAAAGACACTTTTACTATGTAATCGAATTTTCTAAATTAAAAATTGTTAGTATTGAAAAACGTCGAATATTTGCTGACAGTAAAATACAGTTTTTATAAATTAATAGAAAAGAGGGGGGGGATCCATACACAACATAATGAAGGTTAAATATATTAACGGAGAACAACCTATAGTGCCGCTCCTATCTGCCATAAGTAAATACAGTACGATTCTAGTCGTGTCGCTCCGGCAGTGTAGGTACCTATATACACAATCATATAAAATTACAGTGAATTTAACAAGATATTGCCATAAACGTAATCTCAGCCACTACCAATGTAACTTTACCTAAAAAATACAATTTTTGAAGCAGAAAAATACAGATTGCGAGAAAAATCGAGAATATCAAAACAGTAAATGAGAGTATGTAGAAATAAATAGAAAACTGCGAAAGAATGTATACGGTACAATATTAAAGTTAAAGAATGTAATGAAGATCATATAGTATTGTCCGTGAGTTCTGCCAAACGCTACAACATGATCACTCCAACCGTATCTCTCTGGAAGCGAAGGTACATATACAGACAATCGTATAAAATAACAGTAATTTTAACAAAATAATTTCATGAACGTTCACTCAAATAGTTCCAATGTCAACTTCACTGAGAAATACAATTTGCTAAACTAAAAATTGAGAATTAGAAGAAATGCCGAAAATATCAAAACCGTAAGTTACACTATGTGGAAATATATCGAAAACTGAGAAAGAAGGCGTACGGTGCAATATTATAGTGAACGATGTTACTGATGGCCATACAGTATGCAGCTCCGATCTGCCGCACGCAAGTACAAGTCCACTCCAGCCGTGACGCTCCGGAAGCTTAGGTGCGCCTACCATCAATCATATAATATAGCAATAAGTTTCACAAGGTAACGTCACGAGCATGCACTCATCTAATTCCAAAGGCACTTTTACTAAGAAAAGATATTTTTTTAGATAATGGTTGTAGGTTTTGAAAAATCGAAGATAGCATAGCAGTAAATTACAGTATGTAGAAATATGTGGAAAAAGTGCGAAAAGATGGATATGGTTCAAAATCATGGTTAAAGAAAATATCGAGACCATCCAGTAGCGCCGCACCGATCTACAATATGCAACTTCAAGACCATTCCAGTCGTGTCGCTTCGGAAGCGTAGATGCGTATACAGACAATCATATACAATAACTATAACTATATCAAAATAATTTCATAATCGTACACTGAAGTAATTCTAAAGACATTATTGCTATGAAATACAGTTTTTTAAATTAATAGTTAAAAACATTGAACAACAAATCGAAAATATCATAACAGAAAACTGCATTATGGAGAAACAAAGGAAAAATTGCGAAAGCATGCATAAGGTACAATTTCATTGTTAATGATATTAAAGAGTTCAGACAGTACTGTCGCCCCGATCTACTGAAAGCAACAACAAGACCACTCCAGTCGTCTCCCTCTGGAAGCTTAGGTACGTATTAAGACAATAATATAAAATAGCAAAGAATTTAACGAAATACTGCCTAAAACTTATACTCAACTAATTCAAAAGACACTATTCCTAAAAAATAATATTTTAGAAATTTTGAATTGAACGATATGATGAAAATCGGAAATATTATAAAAGTAAATAACAGTATGCAGAACAATATAGAAAACTGCAAACAAATGCATACGGTACAATATCGAGGTTAAAGATTATTTCAAAGACCATGCAGCAGTGTGGCTCCGAACTACGGAACGCAAATGCGGAACCACACCAGTCGTGTCGCTCCGGAAGCGTAGGTACGTATAGGGATAATTATATAAAATGACAAAGAACAAACCAGAATATTATCATAAACGTACACTCAACTTATTCTAAGCACACTTGCACTAATAATTGAAATATTTAAAATTAAGGATAGAAAATATAGAAAAGAATTGGATATTTCACAACAATAAGTTACCATATGCAGTACTAATCAGAGAAGTGTACATAATGCAGACGTTACAATACCATGATTAAAGACATTAACGAAGACCAGCCAGTATTGTCGCTCCGTTCTGCCGAACGCAAGAACAAAACATCGCTAGTCGTGTAACTCCGGGAGCGGTAGTGCGCATACAGGCAATCATAACAAATATCAATGAGTTTTACCTGGTATTGGCATAAACCTAAACTCACCCAATTCAAATGAAATTTTTATTATGAAATACAATTTTTAAAATTGAATATTGAAAATGTTGGAAAACATAGAGAATATCATAACGATAAACTACATCAAGTAGAGATAAACAGGAAATAGCGAAAGATCGCATGCGGTACAACATTAAGGTTAAAGAAATTAATGAAGACCATCCGCTATGCCGCTCCGTTCTGCCGTACGAAACTAAAAGACATTGACAGTCGTGACGCTCGGTAGCGTAGGTACACATACATGCAACATATACAATATCAATATTTCTAACAAATCATTGGCATGAACGTACACTCAGCTAATTTGAATGACACTTTTGATACGAAATACAATTTTTGAAATTAGGAATTGGAAAATTTGAAGAAAACGAGAATGCCATATCAGTTAATTGCAGTATACAGAAATAAATGGAAGACGCGTCAACATTGCATACGGTAAAAAATCATTCTAATAGAAATTAACGAAGACTATCCAGTAGTGCGGCATCGATCTGCAGTACGAACCTACAAAACCTCGTCAGTCGTGTCTCTCCGCCAGCGTACGTACGTAAACAGACAAACATATAAAATAAGAATAAGTTTAAAATAATATTGTCATTAATGTACACTCCATTAATTCCAATGCCATTTTACCAAGATATACAATTTTTTAAAATAAAAACTGAAAATGTTGTTAAAAATCGAAAATATCAGTAAAGTGAATTACAATATGCAGAAATGAGTAGAAATTTACGCATAAATGCTCACGATACAAGATTGAGGTTAAAGAAATTAACAGAGACCATGCAGCAGTGTCGATCAGATATACCTTAAGCAACTGCAAGTCCACTCCTGTCGTGTCGCTTTGGAGGCGTTTGCACGTAAAGAGAATATCCTATAAAATAACAGCAAGCATACAAAAATATTGCCATAATCGTAATCTTAACTAATTCAGAATGCACTTTTCCTAGAAAATAAAATTTTCGTAATTCTAAGCAAGAAAATTTTGCAGAGAATCTAAAATACCACAACAGAAAACTACAGTATGTAGAAATAAATGGAAAACTGTGAGAGAATGCTTAGGGTACAATTTTTCGGTTAATGAAATTAAAACAATTGTGGCGCTTGGTTCTACCGAGCGCTACTGCAAGACCACTCCATTCGTGTCGCTCCAAGAGCGTACGTATGTATAGAGACAATTAAACAATACAACAACAAATACAACAAAATATTGTTAGAAACGTACATATATATAACTCCAGAGACACTGTTCCTATAAAATACAAATTTTGTAAATTCAAATTTTAAAATTTTGAACAAATTGAAAATATCATATTAGTATATTTCAGTACATATAAATAAAGGGAAAACTATTAGGAAATGCGCACAAAATCATGGTTAAAGACATTAACGAAGACCATCCAGTAGTGTCGCTCCTATTTGCTGTACGCAGCTGGAAGTCCTCGACAGACGTGATTGCTAGGGTAGGGCAGGTAAATATATAGACAAACATGTAAAATAACAATAATTTTAATGACATAATGTCATAAACGTACACTCAACTAATTCCAATGTCACCTTACCAGAGAGATACAACTTTTCAAAGTAAAAATTGAAAATTTTGAAAAAATATCGATAATATCAAATCAGAAAGTTACAGTAGGTAGAGATAAATAGAAATCTGCGAAGCAATGCAATTGGTACAATATCATGGCAATTAGAAAAATTATTCAATATGCCGCTCCGATCTGCAGTACGCAATTACAGAACTATATGTGAAGTAAAACACCTTGTTCAGAGGGAAGAACTAGTATATAATTTAGCCTCTAGCGTCATAATTTCAAGCATGAATTAGAAGATCGAGGGTCAAACAGTTCGAGAATGTTGCCTACTTCTGTGAGTGACGATCTGCTAAGTCAATAGCTTCATCTATGCAGTCATTCGGAGAGTCGAACCTGGTGTTGCTGGAGTAAACACACTGAACAGTAGTGGCAACAGACACCTTATGACACGGCTTGAATATTTACGTAGACCGTCAAACCATTGTAGATCGTTACCTGTTGGTATAGAGTCAACCACTTTACCGATTTCCTTACCTTCGGTGAAGCTATCCTGCCGATTCGAGAGTATAACCTCATGTCGAATTTATTATACATTCCAGTGTCGCGCACCTTAATTTCATGTATGATTTGGAAGATCGAGCGTCAATCCGCATGAGAACGTAGCCACCGTCTTTGAGTTTGGCACAGCTACGTCAATACTTTCAACTATCCTGTAATACCGAATTAATGTAGGAAGTCATGTCGTCAGAGAACATTACAAATAGTTATAGATACACTCTATTTGCAAACAGCGTTTCCATCCGAGATCGTATCCCGCTGTATCGAGAGTATGACATCGTGATACGAGAAACAAATTAGTACACATTTGCGTGACGGGATGCTTTATGCCATGATAGAATTAGAGGATCGAGTGCTAAAGCGTTCGAGCACGATACCACCCTCTTTGAGGGTCGAACGGCTACGCCAATAGCTTCACCTATCCTGTGATTCCGTGAGTCAAGTCAGGTAATACCGGAGTATATCCGCTGAAGATTATTGGTAATTGATAGCTTATTTCACGGTATTAATGTTATTGCAGTGGGTCATAACGTCAGAGAACATTACCAAAATCCTTATAGGATCATTCCATTATTGAATACCTTACCTTCCGAGATCCTATCCTGCTGTAGGTAGTGTCTTGCTTAATGTTAACTGAAATAAATTAGTAGATATTTTAGGGGATGGACACCATATGTTTGTGTACAAATATCAACATCGAGCAATAGCTTCTCCCCGTCCTGTGATTCCGAGGGTCAAACAAGTCATTACAGGAGTGAATCCGCCGAATCATACTGGCAATGGACACCATAATTTACGATATAAACATTAAAGTAGAGAGTCATACTGACGGCGATCGTTATCAATTGGTATAGAGTCACTCTTTTTACATAAGTCCTTACTTTCCGAGAATATAATCCGCCGTATCGAGAGTATATCTTCGTGATCAGAGATACAAGTAAGTAGATATTTTAGCGACGTACACCTTAATATCATGTATGAATTGGAAGATCGTGGGTCAAACCGTTCGAGAACATTACTTCGTTCTGAGTGAGATGAACGGCTAAGTCAATTGCTTCACCTATCCTGTGATTCCGATAGTCAACCCTCGTATTTAACGAGTAAATCCGCTGAATAGTATGGGCAATAGACACCTTAATTCACGGTTTAAATACTAAAGCTGGCCGTCAATTCCATGTACAACATTACCAATAAGTGTAGAGTTACACTTCTTACAGAACGCCTTACCCTCCAAAAACTAACTCGCGGTATCGGCTGTATAACACCGTGACCTGAGGAACGAAATAGTGGTCATTTTATTGATGAGAACCTCACTTCCAATCTCGAATTAGAAGATGGATGGTCAAGCCGTTCGATAACGTTACCACCTCCTGTGAGAAACGAAGGGCTAAATCAATAGCTTCATCTGTCCCGTGATTCGGAGCGTCAAACCAGGTATTCCGGGAGTAAGTCCTCTGAAGAGTTTTGGCAATCGTCTTCCTCATTCACGGCTTGAATATTAAAATAGAGCGTCAAACCGTTTGAGAACTTTACCAATTACCATGAAGTCAATCGTTTTACCAAAGACATTACCTTCCGCGCACGTCACCCGCTTCATCTAGAGCAGAACATCGTGATCGGGTGGCGAATTAGTGTACATTTTAGTTTCGAGCACATTAATTTCACGTATGAATATTACAGACGGTTTGACCCTCGATCATCTCAAGCATACATGAAATTATGGTGCCCATCACTGCAATTTATACTAATATGTATCTCTGAATACGAAGTTATACTCTCGATACATCTGGTTACGTTCTCGGATGGTATGGTTTTATGCAAAACTTTTGACATTATCCCAATATGTAACTGTCTACAAATGATTGACTTTGTACTTTAATATTCAAATCGTGAACTAAGGTGTCCATCTGCAATACTGTACAGCGGACTGACTCCCGGAAAACCTGGTTTGACTATCGGAATAACAGGATCGGTGGAGGTACTGACTTAGCTGTGCGACTATCAATGAAGGTGATAACGATCACGGGCGATATTACACTGCATCTTCCTCTTGTTAAATAGAATGAAAGCGTCCGTCTACGAAAAAGTCTACTAATTTGTTTCCATGCAGACTAAGCGAGATACTTACTGCAGCGGGTTATGTTCTCGAAGGGTAAGTTATCCGGTATGAAGTTTGACCATAATCCAGGAGGTACCGTTCTACGACGCTTGGAATCCCTATATTACTATTTATACCGTAAATTAAGTTGTCTATTGCCTATACTATACCGCCGATTTACTCCCGGAATACCTGGTTCGACTCTCAGAGAAGGGGCCAATGTTCTCGAACGAATTCACCAGCGATATTCAAATTCTTGCATGAATTTAAGTTGCCATCACTAAATTGTATACTATTGTGTTTTCTTAAACACGTAGCTATACTGTCGATACGGCGGGCTTTCATCTCGGACGGTAAGGCATTCGGTAAAACGTTTGACTTTGTAAGGATTGGAAACGTTCTCAAAAGGTTTGACGATCCTGTTTAATATTCAAACCGCGAATTCAGGTGTCCATTGCCAACTCTGTACGGCGCATTTACTCTAGGAATATCTGATTTGTCTTTCGGAATCACAGGATTGGTGAAGCTATTGACTTTGCTCTGTGCGACACTGAAGAATGGACGTAACGGTCTCAAGCGGTTTGACTCTCGATCATCATATTAACACACGAAATTATGATTACCGCACTAAAATGTGTACTAATCTGTATCTCTGAACACGAGGTTACTCTCTCGATACAGCGAGCTGCGTTCGCGGAAAGTAAGGTCTTCGGTAAAATGTTTTACTATATACCAATTGGAAACGTACTCGAACGGATTGTCTCCCTACATTGTGATATTCATACCGTGAAGTGAGGCGTCTATTGCCAATACTGTTCATCGAATTTACTCACTGAATAACTTGTATAGTTCGTGGAATGACAGGATACGTGAAGATATAGCCAGAGCTATGTGACTCGCAAGAAAGGTGTAAACGATGTTGACAGGCTTTACTCTCGATCACCTTATTCATACCTGAAATTAAGGTGCATGTCACTAGAACGTATACTAATCTCCTTCACTGCACACGAACTTATACTCTCGAGACAACAGGATAAGTTCCCCGAAGGTAAGGTCTGCTGTAAAATGTTTGACAGTATACCAACATGTAACGTTCTACAACGGAGTGACGCACTATTTTAATATCTCATTCCGCGGATTAAGGTATCTATTGCGAATACTTAACAGCGCATTTATTCCCGAAATAACTCGTTTGACTTTCGGTACCACACGATGTATGAAGCTCTAGACGTAGCCATTCTAATCTCAAAGAATATAGTAACTTCTTCGAATGGTTTGACGCTTGATCTCTTTACTCATAATGAAGTTTTGGTCCCCGTCACTAAAATGTTTACTATA